>NC_140165.1:261601352-261787869 GCF_963971535.1 Notolepis coatsorum
GCAATCGCACTCTAGAAATCACATTTTTCACACTATTTTTTAGCCTTCTGTTCCGATCGCCGAAGGAGTGCCACAATATCGCACGAATGTCACAATATCGCGCACAACCCTTCGCCTACTCGTTGTAGTGCTCATGTGCGCGTCACAACGCTTCATCTCTTATAGTTTTCTTTTAATCAATGTGACAATGCAGTCATGCATCTGCCTCCATAAAATGCATTGGATAGAAAATATGCAAGTCATAGTGATTGCTTCACCTGTGTGGCTCATGGCTCACTCATGATTGGTTCAGCTGTGTGGCTCGTGGCTGAGCTGCCAATGACATCATCCACTTAACCCATCATTGGCCATCACTGTGTTGCAGTACTGAATTGCTGACAGCGCCCTCTGTCTTGTGGGTTGTGTCATTGTACTCAGTAGGGATATCCTCTTTCATTTTTCATTGGTCCATGTTGACCACCTTTCATTGGTCGATGTTGACCACTCCCCCGATCCTTAGACCACGCCCCCTTAGGCCACACCCCCTCAGTGTATCTCTTGAACCGTTTGTCGTAGAGACTTGCGGATTGTGCCATTGGTCGATCTTGACCACCTTTCATTGGTCGATGTTGACCACTCCCCCGATCCTTAGACCACGCCCCCTTAGGCCACACCCCCTCAGTGTATCTCTTGAACCGTTTGTCGTAGAGACTTGCGGATTGTGCCATTGTACTCGGTTTAATAGTGTAATAGTGTGTAATAGTGTAATAGTGTAATAGTGTGTAATAGTGTAATAGTGTGTAATAGTGTAATAGTGTAATAGTGTGTAATAGTGTAATAGTGTAATAGTGTGTAATAGTGTAATAGTGTGTAATAGTGTAATAGTGTGTAATAGTGTAATAGTGTGTAATAGTGTAATAGTGTAATAGTGTGTAATAGTGTAATAGTGTAATAGTGTGCAATAGTGTAATAGTGTATAATAGTGTGTAATAGTGTAATAGTGTGTAATAGTGTAATAGTGTAATAGTGTGTAATAGTGTGTAATAGTGTAATAGTGTGTAATAGTGTAATAGTGTGTAATAGTGTAATAGTGTGTAATAGTGTAATAGTGTAATAGTGTGTAATAGTGTAATAGTGTAATAGTGTAATAGTGTGTAATAGTGTAATATTGTGTAATAGTGTAATAGTGTGTAATAGTGTAATAGTGTGTAATAGTGTGTAATAGTGTAATAGTGTGTAATAGTGTGTAATAGTGTAATAGTGTGTAATAGTGTGTAATAGTGTAATAGTGTGTAATAGTGTAATAGTGTGTAATAGTGTAATAGTGTGTAATAGTGTAATAGTGTGTAATAGTGTAATAGTGTGTAATAGTGTAATAGTGTGTAATAGTGTAATATTGTGTAATAGTGTAATAGTGTAATAGTGTGTAATAGTGTAATAGTGTGTAATAGTGTGTAATAGTGTAATAGTGTGTAATAGTGTAATAGTGTAATAGTGTGTAATAGTGTGTAATAGTGTAATAGTGTAATAGTGTGTAATAGTGTAATAGTGTGTAATAGTGTAATAGTGTAATAGTGTAATAGTGTAATAGTGTGTAATAGTGTAATAGTGTGTAATAGTGTAATAGTGTGTAATAGTGTAATAGTGTGTAATAGTGTAATAGTGTGTAATAGTGTAATAGTGTGTAATAGTGTGTAATAGTGTAATAGTGTAATAGTGTGTAATAGTGTAATAGTGTGTAATAGTGTAATAGTGTAATAGTGTGTAATAGTGTAATAGCGTAATAGTGTAATAGTGTGTAATAGTGTAATAGTGTAATAGTGTGTAATAGTGTAATAGTGTGTAATAGTGTAATAGTGTAATAGTGTGTAATAGTGTGTAATAGTGTAATAGTGTAATAGCGTGTAATAGTGTAATAGTGTAATAGTGTGTAATAGTGTAATAGTGTGTAATAGTGTAATAGTGTGTAATAGTGTAATAGTGTGTAATAGTGTAATAGTGTGTAATAGTGTAATAGTGTAATAGTGTAATAGCGTGTAATAGTGTAATAGTGTGTAATAGTGTAATAGTGTGTAATAGTGTAATAGTGTAATAGTGTGTAATAGTGTAATAGTGTAATAGTGTAATAGTGTAATAGCGTGTAATAGTGTAATAGTGTAATAGTGTGTAATAGTGTAATAGTGTGTAATAGTGTAATAGTGTGTAATAGTGTAATAGTGTAATAGTGTGTAATAGTGTAATAGTGTAATAGTGTAATAGCGTGTAATAGTGTAATAGTGTGTAATAGTGTAATAGTGTGTAATAGTGTAATAGTGTGTAATAGTGTAATAGTGTAATAGTGTGTAATAGTGTAATAGTGTAATAGTGTGTAATAGTGTAATATTGTGTAATAGTGTAATAGTGTAATAGTGTAATAGTGTGTAATAGTGTGTAATAGTGTAATAGTGTGTAATAGTGTGTAATAGTGTGTAATAGTGTAATAGTGTGTAATAGTGTAATAGTGTGTAATAGTGTAATAGTGTGTAATAGTGTAATAGTGTAATAGTGTGTAATAGTGTAATAGTGTGTAATAGTGTAATAGTGTGTAATAGTGTAATAGTGTGTAATAGTGTAATAGTGTGTAATAGTGTAATAGTGTGTAATAGTGTAATAGTGTGTAATAGTGTGTAATAGTGTAATAGTGTGTAATAGTGTAATAGTGTAATAGTGTGTAATAGTGTAATAGTGTAATAGTGTGTAATAGTGTAATAGTGTAATAGTGTGTAATAGTGTAATAGTGTGTAATAGTGTAATAGTGTGTAATAGTGTAATAGTGTGTAATAGTGTAATAGTGTGTAATAGTGTAATAGTGTGTAATAGTGTGTAATAGTGTAATAGTGTGTAATAGTGTAATAGTGTGTAATAGTGTAATAGTGTAATAGTGTGTAATAGTGTAATAGTGTAATAGTGTAATAGTGTGTAATAGTGTGTAATAGTGTAATAGTGTGTAATAGTGTAATAGTGTGTAATAGTGTGTAATAGTGTAATAGTGTAATAGTGTGTAATAGTGTAATAGTGTAATAGTGTGTAATAGTGTAATAGCGTAATAGTGTAATAGTGTGTAATAGTGTAATAGTGTGTAATAGTGTAATAGTGTGTAATAGTGCAATAGTGTAATAGTGTGTAATAGTGTGTAATAGTGTAATAGTGTAATAGCGTGTAATAGTGTAATAGTGTAATAGTGTAATAGTGTGTAATAGTGTAATAGTGTGTAATAGTGTAATAGTGTGTAATAGTGTAATAGTGTAATAGTGTAATAGCGTGTAATAGTGTAATAGTGTAATAGTGTGTAATAGTGTAATAGTGTGTAATAGTGTAATAGTGTAATAGTGTGTAATAGTGTGTAATAGTGTGTAATAGTGTAATAGTGTAATAGCGTGTAATAGTGTAATAGTGTGTAATAGTGTGTAATAGTGTAATAGTGTGTAATAGTGTAATAGTGTGTAATAGTGTAATAGTGTAATAGTGTAATAGCGTGTAATAGTGTAATAGTGTAATAGTGTGTAATAGTGTAATAGTGTAATAGTGTGTAATAGTGTAATAGTGTAATAGTGTGTAATAGTGTAATATTGTGTAATAGTGTAATAGTGTTGCGGGTTGTGTCATTGCACTCAGTAGGGATATCCTCTTTGATTGGTCTATGTTGACCACTCCCCCGATCCTTAAGCCGCGCCCCCTTTTTGTATCCTTTGAACCGTTTGTCATAGAGACTCGCGAGAGACCCTCTCCCCCGTTGGCCGGCGGTGCACAGGCGTCACCCACACTTTCACAATTTCCCCCGCGCGGAATTGTCTAGTTAGTGTGGGTGACCTGGCGAAGCCAGGTTGCCACCCACACTATACATATCCATACTCTTTTTATTTATAATTATTATTCTTTATTCCACCGATTTTGCAAACACTTTGCAACACGTAAGCGTTCGCGCCCCATACACGTGAAAGGTATCAAAACGAGCGGCTTGCCTATGGCAACACCGGTCTCCGAACTCGTAAAGTTTCACCGCACCGTCTGGCTACGAATCGACTTTAAACGGTAAAATATCGGTCCCATTGGGAATGCATTGCATTTTAGAGTGTAGCAGCTGAAATAATCTTTTTCCCCCTACCTTGGGTGAATTGCGAGTGTGATCTCAATTTTGGACGTAGAAATAAAACAAACACATCAAAACGATGACACGGCTGTCAACCCGCTCACAAAAGAAAAATAAATGGAATTGGACATTTCTATCTCAACTGACGACCATTTGTTTGAAGGTTCTCCTCCCCATTGACCGCCATGCAATCGCACTCTAGAAATCACATTTTTCACACTATTTTTTAGCCTTCTGTTCCGATCGCCGAAGGAGTGCCACAATATCGCACGAATGTCACAATATCGCGCACAACCCTTCGCCTACTCGTTGTAGTGCTCATGTGCGCGTCACAACGCTTCATCTCTTATAGTTTTCTTTTAATCAATGTGACAATGCAGTCATGCATCTGCCTCCATAAAATGCATTGGATAGAAAATATGCAAGTCATAGTGATTGCTTCACCTGTGTGGCTCATGGCTCACTCATGATTGGTTCAGCTGTGTGGCTCGTGGCTGAGCTGCCAATGACATCATCCACTTAACCCATCATTGGCCATCACTGTGTTGCAGTACTGAATTGCTGACAGCGCCCTCTGTCTTGTGGGTTGTGTCATTGTACTCAGTAGGGATATCCTCTTTCATTTTTCATTGGTCCATGTTGACCACCTTTCATTGGTCGATGTTGACCACTCCCCCGATCCTTAGACCACGCCCCCTTAGGCCACACCCCCTCAGTGTATCTCTTGAACCGTTTGTCGTAGAGACTTGCGGATTGTGCCATTGGTCGATCTTGACCACCTTTCATTGGTCGATGTTGACCACTCCCCCGATCCTTAGACCACGCCCCCTTAGGCCACACCCCCTCAGTGTATCTCTTGAACCGTTTGTCGTAGAGACTTGCGGATTGTGCCATTGTACTCGGTTTAATAGTGTAATAGTGTGTAATAGTGTAATAGTGTAATAGTGTGTAATAGTGTAATAGTGTGTAATAGTGTAATAGTGTAATAGTGTGTAATAGTGTAATAGTGTAATAGTGTGTAATAGTGTAATAGTGTGTAATAGTGTAATAGTGTGTAATAGTGTAATAGTGTGTAATAGTGTAATAGTGTAATAGTGTGTAATAGTGTAATAGTGTAATAGTGTGCAATAGTGTAATAGTGTATAATAGTGTGTAATAGTGTAATAGTGTGTAATAGTGTAATAGTGTAATAGTGTGTAATAGTGTGTAATAGTGTAATAGTGTGTAATAGTGTAATAGTGTGTAATAGTGTAATAGTGTGTAATAGTGTAATAGTGTAATAGTGTGTAATAGTGTAATAGTGTAATAGTGTAATAGTGTGTAATAGTGTAATATTGTGTAATAGTGTAATAGTGTGTAATAGTGTAATAGTGTGTAATAGTGTGTAATAGTGTAATAGTGTGTAATAGTGTGTAATAGTGTAATAGTGTGTAATAGTGTGTAATAGTGTAATAGTGTGTAATAGTGTAATAGTGTGTAATAGTGTAATAGTGTGTAATAGTGTAATAGTGTGTAATAGTGTAATAGTGTGTAATAGTGTAATAGTGTGTAATAGTGTAATATTGTGTAATAGTGTAATAGTGTAATAGTGTGTAATAGTGTAATAGTGTGTAATAGTGTGTAATAGTGTAATAGTGTGTAATAGTGTAATAGTGTAATAGTGTGTAATAGTGTGTAATAGTGTAATAGTGTAATAGTGTGTAATAGTGTAATAGTGTGTAATAGTGTAATAGTGTAATAGTGTAATAGTGTAATAGTGTGTAATAGTGTAATAGTGTGTAATAGTGTAATAGTGTGTAATAGTGTAATAGTGTGTAATAGTGTAATAGTGTGTAATAGTGTAATAGTGTGTAATAGTGTGTAATAGTGTAATAGTGTAATAGTGTGTAATAGTGTAATAGTGTGTAATAGTGTAATAGTGTAATAGTGTGTAATAGTGTAATAGCGTAATAGTGTAATAGTGTGTAATAGTGTAATAGTGTAATAGTGTGTAATAGTGTAATAGTGTGTAATAGTGTAATAGTGTAATAGTGTGTAATAGTGTGTAATAGTGTAATAGTGTAATAGCGTGTAATAGTGTAATAGTGTAATAGTGTGTAATAGTGTAATAGTGTGTAATAGTGTAATAGTGTGTAATAGTGTAATAGTGTGTAATAGTGTAATAGTGTGTAATAGTGTAATAGTGTAATAGTGTAATAGCGTGTAATAGTGTAATAGTGTGTAATAGTGTAATAGTGTGTAATAGTGTAATAGTGTAATAGTGTGTAATAGTGTAATAGTGTAATAGTGTAATAGTGTAATAGCGTGTAATAGTGTAATAGTGTAATAGTGTGTAATAGTGTAATAGTGTGTAATAGTGTAATAGTGTGTAATAGTGTAATAGTGTAATAGTGTGTAATAGTGTAATAGTGTAATAGTGTAATAGCGTGTAATAGTGTAATAGTGTGTAATAGTGTAATAGTGTGTAATAGTGTAATAGTGTGTAATAGTGTAATAGTGTAATAGTGTGTAATAGTGTAATAGTGTAATAGTGTGTAATAGTGTAATATTGTGTAATAGTGTAATAGTGTAATAGTGTAATAGTGTGTAATAGTGTGTAATAGTGTAATAGTGTGTAATAGTGTGTAATAGTGTGTAATAGTGTAATAGTGTGTAATAGTGTAATAGTGTGTAATAGTGTAATAGTGTGTAATAGTGTAATAGTGTAATAGTGTGTAATAGTGTAATAGTGTGTAATAGTGTAATAGTGTGTAATAGTGTAATAGTGTGTAATAGTGTAATAGTGTGTAATAGTGTAATAGTGTGTAATAGTGTAATAGTGTGTAATAGTGTGTAATAGTGTAATAGTGTGTAATAGTGTAATAGTGTAATAGTGTGTAATAGTGTAATAGTGTAATAGTGTGTAATAGTGTAATAGTGTAATAGTGTGTAATAGTGTAATAGTGTGTAATAGTGTAATAGTGTGTAATAGTGTAATAGTGTGTAATAGTGTAATAGTGTGTAATAGTGTAATAGTGTGTAATAGTGTGTAATAGTGTAATAGTGTGTAATAGTGTAATAGTGTGTAATAGTGTAATAGTGTAATAGTGTGTAATAGTGTAATAGTGTAATAGTGTAATAGTGTGTAATAGTGTGTAATAGTGTAATAGTGTGTAATAGTGTAATAGTGTGTAATAGTGTGTAATAGTGTAATAGTGTAATAGTGTGTAATAGTGTAATAGTGTAATAGTGTGTAATAGTGTAATAGCGTAATAGTGTAATAGTGTGTAATAGTGTAATAGTGTGTAATAGTGTAATAGTGTGTAATAGTGCAATAGTGTAATAGTGTGTAATAGTGTGTAATAGTGTAATAGTGTAATAGCGTGTAATAGTGTAATAGTGTAATAGTGTAATAGTGTGTAATAGTGTAATAGTGTGTAATAGTGTAATAGTGTGTAATAGTGTAATAGTGTAATAGTGTAATAGCGTGTAATAGTGTAATAGTGTAATAGTGTGTAATAGTGTAATAGTGTGTAATAGTGTAATAGTGTAATAGTGTGTAATAGTGTGTAATAGTGTGTAATAGTGTAATAGTGTAATAGCGTGTAATAGTGTAATAGTGTGTAATAGTGTGTAATAGTGTAATAGTGTGTAATAGTGTAATAGTGTGTAATAGTGTAATAGTGTAATAGTGTAATAGCGTGTAATAGTGTAATAGTGTAATAGTGTGTAATAGTGTAATAGTGTAATAGTGTGTAATAGTGTAATAGTGTAATAGTGTGTAATAGTGTAATATTGTGTAATAGTGTAATAGTGTTGCGGGTTGTGTCATTGCACTCAGTAGGGATATCCTCTTTGATTGGTCTATGTTGACCACTCCCCCGATCCTTAAGCCGCGCCCCCTTTTTGTATCCTTTGAACCGTTTGTCATAGAGACTCGCGAGAGACCCTCTCCCCCGTTGGCCGGCGGTGCACAGGCGTCACCCACACTTTCACAATTTCCCCCGCGCGGAATTGTCTAGTTAGTGTGGGTGACCTGGCGAAGCCAGGTTGCCACCCACACTATACATATCCATACTCTTTTTATTTATAATTATTATTCTTTATTCCACCGATTTTGCAAACACTTTGCAACACGTAAGCGTTCGCGCCCCATACACGTGAAAGGTATCAAAACGAGCGGCTTGCCTATGGCAACACCGGTCTCCGAACTCGTAAAGTTTCACCGCACCGTCTGGCTACGAATCGACTTTAAACGGTAAAATATCGGTCCCATTGGGAATGCATTGCATTTTAGAGTGTAGCAGCTGAAATAATCTTTTTCCCCCTACCTTGGGTGAATTGCGAGTGTGATCTCAATTTTGGACGTAGAAATAAAACAAACACATCAAAACGATGACACGGCTGTCAACCCGCTCACAAAAGAAAAATAAATGGAATTGGACATTTCTATCTCAACTGACGACCATTTGTTTGAAGGTTCTCCTCCCCATTGACCGCCATGCAATCGCACTCTAGAAATCACATTTTTCACACTATTTTTTAGCCTTCTGTTCCGATCGCCGAAGGAGTGCCACAATATCGCACGAATGTCACAATATCGCGCACAACCCTTCGCCTACTCGTTGTAGTGCTCATGTGCGCGTCACAACGCTTCATCTCTTATAGTTTTCTTTTAATCAATGTGACAATGCAGTCATGCATCTGCCTCCATAAAATGCATTGGATAGAAAATATGCAAGTCATAGTGATTGCTTCACCTGTGTGGCTCATGGCTCACTCATGATTGGTTCAGCTGTGTGGCTCGTGGCTGAGCTGCCAATGACATCATCCACTTAACCCATCATTGGCCATCACTGTGTTGCAGTACTGAATTGCTGACAGCGCCCTCTGTCTTGTGGGTTGTGTCATTGTACTCAGTAGGGATATCCTCTTTCATTTTTCATTGGTCCATGTTGACCACCTTTCATTGGTCGATGTTGACCACTCCCCCGATCCTTAGACCACGCCCCCTTAGGCCACACCCCCTCAGTGTATCTCTTGAACCGTTTGTCGTAGAGACTTGCGGATTGTGCCATTGGTCGATCTTGACCACCTTTCATTGGTCGATGTTGACCACTCCCCCGATCCTTAGACCACGCCCCCTTAGGCCACACCCCCTCAGTGTATCTCTTGAACCGTTTGTCGTAGAGACTTGCGGATTGTGCCATTGTACTCGGTTTAATAGTGTAATAGTGTGTAATAGTGTAATAGTGTAATAGTGTGTAATAGTGTAATAGTGTGTAATAGTGTAATAGTGTAATAGTGTGTAATAGTGTAATAGTGTAATAGTGTGTAATAGTGTAATAGTGTGTAATAGTGTAATAGTGTGTAATAGTGTAATAGTGTGTAATAGTGTAATAGTGTAATAGTGTGTAATAGTGTAATAGTGTAATAGTGTGCAATAGTGTAATAGTGTATAATAGTGTGTAATAGTGTAATAGTGTGTAATAGTGTAATAGTGTAATAGTGTGTAATAGTGTGTAATAGTGTAATAGTGTGTAATAGTGTAATAGTGTGTAATAGTGTAATAGTGTGTAATAGTGTAATAGTGTAATAGTGTGTAATAGTGTAATAGTGTAATAGTGTAATAGTGTGTAATAGTGTAATATTGTGTAATAGTGTAATAGTGTGTAATAGTGTAATAGTGTGTAATAGTGTGTAATAGTGTAATAGTGTGTAATAGTGTGTAATAGTGTAATAGTGTGTAATAGTGTGTAATAGTGTAATAGTGTGTAATAGTGTAATAGTGTGTAATAGTGTAATAGTGTGTAATAGTGTAATAGTGTGTAATAGTGTAATAGTGTGTAATAGTGTAATAGTGTGTAATAGTGTAATATTGTGTAATAGTGTAATAGTGTAATAGTGTGTAATAGTGTAATAGTGTGTAATAGTGTGTAATAGTGTAATAGTGTGTAATAGTGTAATAGTGTAATAGTGTGTAATAGTGTGTAATAGTGTAATAGTGTAATAGTGTGTAATAGTGTAATAGTGTGTAATAGTGTAATAGTGTAATAGTGTAATAGTGTAATAGTGTGTAATAGTGTAATAGTGTGTAATAGTGTAATAGTGTGTAATAGTGTAATAGTGTGTAATAGTGTAATAGTGTGTAATAGTGTAATAGTGTGTAATAGTGTGTAATAGTGTAATAGTGTAATAGTGTGTAATAGTGTAATAGTGTGTAATAGTGTAATAGTGTAATAGTGTGTAATAGTGTAATAGCGTAATAGTGTAATAGTGTGTAATAGTGTAATAGTGTAATAGTGTGTAATAGTGTAATAGTGTGTAATAGTGTAATAGTGTAATAGTGTGTAATAGTGTGTAATAGTGTAATAGTGTAATAGCGTGTAATAGTGTAATAGTGTAATAGTGTGTAATAGTGTAATAGTGTGTAATAGTGTAATAGTGTGTAATAGTGTAATAGTGTGTAATAGTGTAATAGTGTGTAATAGTGTAATAGTGTAATAGTGTAATAGCGTGTAATAGTGTAATAGTGTGTAATAGTGTAATAGTGTGTAATAGTGTAATAGTGTAATAGTGTGTAATAGTGTAATAGTGTAATAGTGTAATAGTGTAATAGCGTGTAATAGTGTAATAGTGTAATAGTGTGTAATAGTGTAATAGTGTGTAATAGTGTAATAGTGTGTAATAGTGTAATAGTGTAATAGTGTGTAATAGTGTAATAGTGTAATAGTGTAATAGCGTGTAATAGTGTAATAGTGTGTAATAGTGTAATAGTGTGTAATAGTGTAATAGTGTGTAATAGTGTAATAGTGTAATAGTGTGTAATAGTGTAATAGTGTAATAGTGTGTAATAGTGTAATATTGTGTAATAGTGTAATAGTGTAATAGTGTAATAGTGTGTAATAGTGTGTAATAGTGTAATAGTGTGTAATAGTGTGTAATAGTGTGTAATAGTGTAATAGTGTGTAATAGTGTAATAGTGTGTAATAGTGTAATAGTGTGTAATAGTGTAATAGTGTAATAGTGTGTAATAGTGTAATAGTGTGTAATAGTGTAATAGTGTGTAATAGTGTAATAGTGTGTAATAGTGTAATAGTGTGTAATAGTGTAATAGTGTGTAATAGTGTAATAGTGTGTAATAGTGTGTAATAGTGTAATAGTGTGTAATAGTGTAATAGTGTAATAGTGTGTAATAGTGTAATAGTGTAATAGTGTGTAATAGTGTAATAGTGTAATAGTGTGTAATAGTGTAATAGTGTGTAATAGTGTAATAGTGTGTAATAGTGTAATAGTGTGTAATAGTGTAATAGTGTGTAATAGTGTAATAGTGTGTAATAGTGTGTAATAGTGTAATAGTGTGTAATAGTGTAATAGTGTGTAATAGTGTAATAGTGTAATAGTGTGTAATAGTGTAATAGTGTAATAGTGTAATAGTGTGTAATAGTGTGTAATAGTGTAATAGTGTGTAATAGTGTAATAGTGTGTAATAGTGTGTAATAGTGTAATAGTGTAATAGTGTGTAATAGTGTAATAGTGTAATAGTGTGTAATAGTGTAATAGCGTAATAGTGTAATAGTGTGTAATAGTGTAATAGTGTGTAATAGTGTAATAGTGTGTAATAGTGCAATAGTGTAATAGTGTGTAATAGTGTGTAATAGTGTAATAGTGTAATAGCGTGTAATAGTGTAATAGTGTAATAGTGTAATAGTGTGTAATAGTGTAATAGTGTGTAATAGTGTAATAGTGTGTAATAGTGTAATAGTGTAATAGTGTAATAGCGTGTAATAGTGTAATAGTGTAATAGTGTGTAATAGTGTAATAGTGTGTAATAGTGTAATAGTGTAATAGTGTGTAATAGTGTGTAATAGTGTGTAATAGTGTAATAGTGTAATAGCGTGTAATAGTGTAATAGTGTGTAATAGTGTGTAATAGTGTAATAGTGTGTAATAGTGTAATAGTGTGTAATAGTGTAATAGTGTAATAGTGTAATAGCGTGTAATAGTGTAATAGTGTAATAGTGTGTAATAGTGTAATAGTGTAATAGTGTGTAATAGTGTAATAGTGTAATAGTGTGTAATAGTGTAATATTGTGTAATAGTGTAATAGTGTTGCGGGTTGTGTCATTGCACTCAGTAGGGATATCCTCTTTGATTGGTCTATGTTGACCACTCCCCCGATCCTTAAGCCGCGCCCCCTTTTTGTATCCTTTGAACCGTTTGTCATAGAGACTCGCGAGAGACCCTCTCCCCCGTTGGCCGGCGGTGCACAGGCGTCACCCACACTTTCACAATTTCCCCCGCGCGGAATTGTCTAGTATATACTTATTATCTATATTCTCAGATTTTGCAAACACTTTGCAACACGTAAGCGTTCGCGCCCCATACACGTGAAAGGTATCAAAACGAGCGGCTTGCCTATGGCAACACCGGTCTCGAACCCGTAAAAGTTTCACCGCACCGTCTGGCTACGAATCGACTTTAAACGGTAAAATTTCGGTCCCATTGGGAATGCATTGCATTTTAGAGTGTAGCAGCTGAAATAATCTTTTTCCCCCTACCTTGGGTGAATTGCGAGTGTGATCTCAATTTTGGACGTAGAAATAAAACAAACACATCAAAACGATGACACGGCTGTCATCCCGCTCACAAAAGAAAAATAAATGGAATTGGACATTTCTATCTCAACTGACGACCATTTGTTTGAAGGTTCTCCTCCCCATTGACCGCCATGCAATCGCCCTCTAGAAATCACATTTTTCACACTATTTTTTAGCCTTCTGTTCCGATCGCCGAAGGAGTGCCACAATATCGCACGAATGCCACAATATCGCGCACAACCCTTCGCCTACTCGTTGTAGTGCTCATGTGCGCGTCACAACGCTTCATCTCTTATAGTTTTCTTTTAATCAACGTGACAATGCAGTCATGCATCTGCCTCCATAGAAATGCATTGGATAGAAAATATGCAAGTCATAGTGATTGCTTCACCTGTGTGGCTCATGGCTCACTCATGATTGGTTCAGCTGTGTGGCTCGTGGCTGAGCTGCCAATGACATCATCCACTTAACCCATCATTGGCCATCACTGTGTTGCAGTACTGAATTGCTGACAGCGCCCTCTGTCTTGTGGGTTGTGTCATTGTACTCGGTGTAATAGTGTAATAGTGTGTAATAGTGTAATAGTGTAATAGTGTAATTGTGTAATAGTGTAATAGTGTAATAGTGTAATAGTGTGTAATAGTGTGTAATAGTGTAATAGTGTAATATTGTGTAATAGTGTAATAGTGTGTAATAGTGTAATAGTGTAATAGTGTGTAATAGTGTGTAATAGTGTAATAGTGTGTAATAGTGTAATAGTGTGTAATAGTGTAATAGTGTGTAATAGTGTAATAGTGTAATAGTGTGAAATAGTGTAATAGTGTAATAGTGTGTAATAGTGTAATAGTGTGTAATAGTGTGTAATAGTGTGTAATAGTGTAATAGTGTAATAGTGTGTAATAGTGTGTAATAGTGTAATAGTGTAATAGTGTGTAATAGTGTAATAGTGTGTAATAGTGTGTAATAGTGTGTAATAGTGTAATAGTGTGTAATAGTGTAATAGTGTGTAATAGTGTAATAGTGTAATAGTGTGTAATAGTGTAATAGTGTGTAATAGTGTAATAGTGTGTAATAGTGTGTAATAGTGTGTAATAGTGTAATAGTGTGTAATAGTGTGTAATAGTGTGTAATAGTGTAATAGTGTAATAGTGTAATAGTGTGTAATAGTGTAATAGTGTGTAATAGTGTGTAATAGTGTGTAATAGTGTAATAGTGTGTAATAGTGTAATAGTGTGTAATAGTGTAATAGTGTAATAGTGTGTAATAGTGTAATAGTGTGTAATAGTGTAATAGTGTAATAGTGTAATAGCGTGTAATAGTGTAATAGTGTAATAGTGTGTAATAGTGTGTAATAGTGTAATAGTGTAATAGTGTAATAGTGTGTAATAGTGTAATAGTGTGTAATAGTGTAATAGTGTGTAATAGTGTAATAGTGTAATAGTGTAATAGTGTGTAATAGTGTAATAGTGTGTAATAGTGTAATAGTGTAATAGTGTGTAATAGTGTGTAATAGTGTAATAGTGTGTACTAGTGTGTAATAGTGTGTAATAGTGTAATAGTGTAATAGTGTAATAGTGTGTAATAGTGTAATAGTGTGTAATAGTGTAATAGTGTGTAATAGTGTAATAGTGTAATAGTGTGTAATAGTGTAATAGTGTGTAATAGTGTGTAATAGTGTAATAGTGTGTAATAGTGTAATAGTGTGTAATAGTGTAATAGTGTAATAGTGTGTAATAGTGTAATAGTGTGTAATAGTGTAATAGTGTGTAATAGTGTAATAGTGTAATAGTGTGTAATAGTGTAATAGTGTGTAATAGTGTGTAATATTGTAATAGTGTAATAGTGTAATAGTGTGTAATAGTGTAAAATGTAATAGTGTGTAATAGTGTAATAGTGTAATAGTGTGTAATAGTGTAATAGTGTGTAATAGTGTAATAGTGTGTAATAGTGTAATAGTGTAATAGTGTGTAATAGTGTAATAGTGTGTAATAGTGTAATAGTGTGTAATAGTGTAATAGTGTAATAGTGTGTAATAGTGTAATAGTGTGTAATAGTGTGTAATAGTGTAATAGTGTAATAGTGTGTAATAGTGTAATAGTGTAATAGTGTGTAATAGTGTAATAGTGTAATAGTGTGTAATAGTGTAATAGTGTAATAGTGTGTAATAGTGTAATAGTGTGTAATAGTGTAATAGTGTGTAATAGTGTAATAGTGTAATAGTGTGTAATAGTGTAATAGTGTGTAATAGTGTAATAGTGTGTAATAGTGTAATAGTGTAATAGTGTGTAATAGTGTAATAGTGTAATAGTGTTATAGTGTGTAATAGTGTAATAGTGTAATAGTGTGTAATAGTGTAATAGTGTGTAATAGTGTAATAGTGTAATAGTGTGTAATAGTGCAATAGTGTAATAGTGTGTAATAGTGTAATAGTGTAATAGTGTGTAATAGTGTAATAGAGTGTAATAGTGTAATAGTGTGTAATAGTGTAATAGTGTGTAATAGTGTAATAGTGTAATAGTGTGTAATAGTGTAATAGTGTAATAGTGTGTAATAGTGTAATAGTGTAATAGTGTGTAATAGTGTAATAGTGTAATAGTGTGTAATAGTGTAATAGTGTAATAGTGTGTAATAGTGTAATAGTGTGTAATAGTGTAATAGTGTGTAATAGTGTAATAGTGTGTAATAGTGCAATAGTGTAATAGTGTGTAATAGTGTAATAGTGTAATAGTGTGTAATAGTGTAATAGAGTGTAATAGTGTAATAGTGTGTAATAGTGTAATAGTGTGTAATAGTGTAATAGTGTAATAGTGTGTAATAGTGTAATAGTGTGTAATAGTGTAATAGTGTGTAATAGTGTAATAGTGTGTAATAGTGTAATAGTGTAATAGTGTGTAATAGTGTAATAGTGTAATAGTGTGTAATAGTGTAATAGTGTGTAATAGTGTAATAGTGTAATAGTGTGTAATAGTGTAATAGTGTGTAATAGTGTAATAGTGTAATAGTGTGTAATAGTGTAATAGTGTGTAATAGTGTAATAGTGTGTAATAGTGTGTAATAGTGTAATAGTGTAATAGTGTGTAATAGTGTAATAGTGTGTAATAGTGTAATAGTGTAATAGTGTGTAATAGTGTAATAGTGTGTAATAGTGTAATAGTGTGTAATAATGTGTAATAGTGTAATAGTGTAATAGTGTGTAATAGTGTAATAGTGTCTAATAGTGTAATAGTGTGTAATAGTGTAATAGTGTGTAATAGTGTAATAGTGTGTAATAGTGTAATAGTGTGTAGTAATAGTGTAATAGTGTGTAATAGTGTAATAGTGTCTAATAGTGTAATAGTGTGTAATAGTGTAATAGTGTGTAATAGTGTAATAGTGTGTAATAGTGTAATAGTGTAATAGTGTGTAATATTGTGTAATAGTGTAATAGTGTTGCGGGTTGTGTCATTGCACTCAGTAGGGATATCCTCTTTGATTGGTCTATGTTGACCACTCCCCCGATCCTTAGGCCACGCCCCCTTTTTGTATCCTTTGAACCGTTTGTCATAGAGACTCGCGAGAGACACTCTCCCCCGTTGGCCGGCGGTGCACAGGCGTCACCCACACTTTCACAATTTCCCCCGCGCGGAATTGTCTAGTTATTCTTTATTCTTTATTCCACCGATTTTGCAAACACTTTGCAACACGTAAGCGTTCGCGCCCCATACACGTGAAAGGTATCAAAACGAGCGGCTTGCCTATGGCAACACCGGTCTCCGATCTCGTAAAGTTTCACCGCACCGTCTGGCTACGAATCGACTTTAAACGGTAAAATATCGGTCCCATTGGGAATGCATTGCATTTTAGAGTGTAGCAGCTGAAATAATCTTTTTCCCCCTACCTTGGGTGAATTGCGAGTGTGATCTCAATTTTGGACGTAGAAATAAAACAAACACATCAAAACGATGACACGGCTGTCATCCCGCTCACAAAAGAAAAATAAATGGAATTGGACATTTCTATCTCAACTGACGACCATTTGTTTGAAGGTTCTCCTCCCCATTGACCGCCATGCAATCGCACTCTAGAAATCACATTTTTCACACTATTTTTTAGCCTTCTGTTCCGATCGCCGAAGGAGTGCCACAATATTGCACGAATGTCACAATATCGCGCACAACCCTTCGCCTACTCGTTGTAGTGCTCATGTGCGCGTCACAACGCTTCATCTCTTATAGTTTTCTTTTAATCAATGTGACAATGCAGTCATGCATCTGCCTCCATACAAATGCATTGGATAGAAAATATGCAAGTCATAGTGATTGCTTCACCTGTGTGGCTCATGGCTCACTCATGATTGGTTCAGCTGTGTGGCTCGTGGCTGAGCTGCCAATGACATCATCCACTTAACCCATCATTGGCCATCACTGTGTTGCAGTACTGAATTGCTGACAGCGCCCTCTGTCTTGTGGGTTGTGTCATTGTACTCAGTAGGGATATCCTCTTTCATTTTTCATTGGTCCATGTTGACCACCTTTCATTGGTCGATGTTGACCACTCCCCCGATCCTTAGACCACGCCCCCTTAGGCCACACCCCCTCAGTGTATCTCTTGAACCGTTTGTCGTAGAGACTTGCGGATTGTGCCATTGTACTCGGTGTAATAGTGTAATAGTGTGTAATAGTGTAATAGTGTGTAATAGTGTAATAGTGTAATAGTGTGTAATAGTGTAATAGTGTGTAATAGTGTGTAATAGTGTAATAGTGTGTAATAGTGTGTAATAGTGTAATAGTGTAATAGCGTGTAATAGTGTAATAGTGTGTAATAGTGTGTAATAGTGTAATAGTGTGTAATAGTGTAATAGTGTAATAGTGTGTAATAGTGTAATAGTGTCTAATAGTGTAATAGTGTGTAATAGTGTAATAGTGTAATAGTGTAATAGTGTGTAATAGTGTAATAGTGTGTAATAGTGTAATAGTGTGTAATAGTGTAATAGTGTAATAGTGTGTAATAGTGTAATAGTGTGTAATAGTATAATATTGTAATAGTGTGTAATAGTGTAATAGTGTGTAATAGTGTAATAGTGTAATAGTGTGTAATAGTGTAATAGTGTAATAGTGTGTAATAGTGTAATAGTGTAATAGTGTGTAATAGTGTAATAGTGTAATAGTGTGTAATAGTGTAATAGTGTGTAATAGTGTAATAGTGTAATAGTGTGTAATAGTGTAATAGTGTAATAGTGTGTAATAGTGTAATAGTGTGTAATAGTGTAATAGTGTGTAATAGTGTGTAATAGTGTAATAGTGTGTAATAGTGTAATAGTGTCTAATAGTGTAATAGTGTGTAATAGTGTGTAATAGTGTAATAGTGTGTAATAGTGTAATAGTGTAATAGTGTGTAATAGTGTAATAGTGTAATAGTGTGTAATAGTGTAATAGTGTGTAATAGTGTAATAGTGTAATAGTGTGTAATAGTGTAATAGTGTGTAATAGTGTAATAGTGTAATAGTGTGTAATAGTGTAATAGTGTAATAGTGTGTAATAGTGTAATAGTGTGTAATAGTGTAATAGTGTAATAGTGTGTAATAGTGTAATAGTGTAATAGTGTGTAATAGTGTAATAGTGTGTAATAGTGTAATAGTGTAATAGTGTGTAATAGTGTAATAGTGTGTAATAGTGTAATAGTGTAATAGTGTGTAATAGTGTAATAGTGTAATAGTGTGTAATAGTGTAATAGTGTGTAATAGTGTAATAGTGTAATAGTGTGTAATAGTGTAATAGTGTGTAATAGTGTAATAGTGTGTAATAGTGTGTAATAGTGTAATAGTGTAATAGTGTGTAATAGTGTAATAGTGTGTAATAATGTAATAGTGTAATAGTGTGTAATAGTGTAATAGTGTGTAATAGTGTAATAGTGTAATAGTGTGTAATAGTGTAATAGTGTGTAATAGTGTAATAGTGTGTAATAGTGTGTAATAGTGTGTAATAGTGTAATAGTGTGTAATAGTGTGTAATAGTGTGTAATAGTGTAATAGTGTGTAATAGTGTGTAATAGTGTAATAGTGTAATAGTGTGTAATAGTGTAATAGTGTGCAATAGTGTAATAGTGTAATAGTGTGTAATAGTGTAATAGTGTGTAATAGTGTAATAGCGTAATAGTGTGTAATAGTGTAATAGTGTAATAGTGTGTAATAGTGTAATAGTGTAATAGTGTGTAATAGTGTAATAGTGTAATAGTGCAATAGTGTGCAATAGTGTGTAATAGTGTGTAATAGTGTAATAGTGTTATAGTGTGTAATAGTGTAATAGTGTAATAGTGTTTAATAGTGTTATAGTGTGTAATAGTGTAATAGTGTAATAGTGTGTAATAGTGTAATAGTGTAATAGTGTGTAATAGTGTAATAGTGTGTAATAGTGTAATAGTGTGTAATAGTGTAATAGTGTAATAGTGTAATAGTGTAATAGTGTGTAATAGTGTAATAGTGTGTAATAGTGTAATAGTGTAATAGTGTGTAATAGTGTAATAGTGTGTAATAGTGTGTAATAGTGTAATAGTGTAATAGTGTGTAATAGTGTAATAGTGTGTAATAGTGTGTAATTGTGTAATAGTGTGTAATAGTGTAATAGTGTGTAATAGTGTGTAATAGTGTAATAGTGTGTAATAGTGTAATAGTGTAATAGTGTGTAATAGTGTGTAATAGTGTAATAGTGTGTAATAGTGTGTAATAGTGTAATAGTGTGTAATAGTGTAATAGTGTAATAGTGTGTAATAGTGTAATAGTGTAATAGTGTGTAATAGTGTAATAGTGTAATAGTGTGTAATAGTGTGTAATAGTGTAATAGTGTGTAATAGTGTGTAATAGTGTGTAATAGTGTAATAGTGTGTAATAGTGTAATAGTGTGTAATAGTGTAATAGTGTAATAGTGTAATAGTGTGTAATAGTGTAATAGTGTGTAATCGTGTAATAGTGTAATAGTGTGTAATAGTGTAATAGTGTAATAGTGTGTAATAGTGTGTAATAGTGTGTAATAGTGTAATAGTGTGTAATAGTGTGTAATAGTGTAATAGTGTGTAATAGTGTAATAGTGTAATAGTGTGTAATAGTGTAATAGTGTGTAATAGTGTAATAGTGTGTAATAGTGTGTAATCGTGTAATAGTGTAATAGTGTGTAATAGTGTAATAGTGTAATAGTGTGTAATAGTGTAATAGTGTAATAGTGTAATAGTGTGTAATAGTGTGTAATAGTGTAATAGTGTGTAATAGTGTGTAATAGTGTAATAGTGTGTAATAGTGTAATAGTGTAATAGTGTGTAATAGTGTAATAGTGTGTAATAGTGTAATAGTGTGTAATAGTGTAATAGTGTAATAGTGTAATAGTGTGTAATAGTGTGTAATAGTGTGTAATAGTGTGTAATAGTGTAATATTGTGTAATAGTGTAATAGTGTTGCGGGTTGTGTCATTGCACTCAGTAGGGATATCCTCTTTGATTGGTCTATGTTGACCACTCCCCCGATCCTTAGGCCGCGCCCCCTTTTTGTATCCTTTGAACCGTTTGTCATAGAGACTCGCGAGAGACCCTCTCCCCCGTTGGCCGGCGGTGCACAGGCGTCACCCACACTTTCACAATTTCCCCCGCGCGGAATTGTCTAGTTATTATTATTCTTTATTCCACCGATTTTGCAAACACTTTGCAACACGTAAGCGTTCGCGCCCCATACACGTGAAAGGTATCAAAACGAGCGGCTTGCCTATGGCAACACCGGTCTCCGATCTCGTAAAGTTTCACCGCACCGTCTGGCTACGAATCGACTTTAAACGGTAAAATATCGGTCCCATTGGGAATGCATTGCATTTTAGAGTGTAGCAGCTGAAATAATCTTTTTCCCCCTACCTTGGGTGAATTGCGAGTGTGATCTCAATTTTGGACGTAGAAATAAAACAAACACATCAAAACGATGACACGGCTGTCATCCCGCTCACAAAAGAAAAATAAATGGAATTGGACATTTCTATCTCAACTGACGACCATTTGTTTGAAGGTTCTCCTCCCCATTGACCGCCATGCAATCGCACTCTAGAAATCACATTTTTCACACTATTTTTTAGCCTTCTGTTCCGATCGCCGAAGGAGTGCCACAATATTGCACGAATGTCACAATATCGCGCACAACCCTTCGCCTACTCGTTGTAGTGCTCATGTGCGCGTCACAACGCTTCATCTCTTATAGTTTTCTTTTAATCAATGTGACAATGCAGTCATGCATCTGCCTCCATACAAATGCATTGGATAGAAAATATGCAAGTCATAGTGATTGCTTCACCTGTGTGGCTCATGGCTCACTCATGATTGGTTCAGCTGTGTGGCTCGTGGCTGAGCTGCCAATGACATCATCCACTTAACCCATCATTGGCCATCACTGTGTTGCAGTACTGAATTGCTGACAGCGCCCTCTGTCTTGTGGGTTGTGTCATTGTACTCAGTAGGGATATCCTCTTTCATTTTTCATTGGTCCATGTTGACCACCTTTCATTGGTCGATGTTGACCACTCCCCCGATCCTTAGACCACGCCCCCTTAGGCCACACCCCCTCAGTGTATCTCTTGAACCGTTTGTCGTAGAGACTTGCGGATTGTGCCATTGTACTCGGTGTAATAGTGTAATAGTGTGTAATAGTGTAATAGTGTAATAGTGTGTAATAGTGTAATAGTGTGTAATAGTGTGTAATAGTGTAATAGTGTGTAATAGTGTGTAATAGTGTAATAGTGTAATAGTGTGTAATAGTGTAATATTGTGTAATAGTGTAATAGTGTAATAGTGTGTAATAGTGTAATAGTGTGTAATAGTGTAATAGTGTAATAGTGTGTAATAGTGTAATATTGTGTAATAGTGTGTAATAGTGTAATAGTGTAATAGTGTGTAATAGTGTAATAGTGTCTAATAGTGTAATAGTGTAATAGTGTAATAGTGTAATAGTGTGTAATAGTGTAATAGTGTGTAATAGTGTAATAGTGTGTAATAGTGTAATAGTGTAATAGTGTGTAATAGTGTAATAGTGTGTAATAGTGTAATATTGTAATAGTGTGTAATAGTGTAATAGTGTGTAATAGTGTAATAGTGTAATAGTGTGTAATAGTGTGTAATAGTGTAATATTGTGTAATAGTGTAATAGTGTAATAGTGTGTAATAGTGTAATAGTGTAATAGTGTGCAATAGTGTAATAGTGTGTAATAGTGTAATAGTGTAATAGTGTGTAATAGTGTAATAGTGTAATAGTGTGTAATAGTGTAATAGTGTGTAATAGTGTAATAGTGTGTAATAGTGTGTAATAGTGTAATAGTGTGTAATAGTGTAATAGTGTCTAATAGTGTAATAGTGTGTAATAGTGTGTAATAGTGTAATAGTGTGTAATAGTGTAATAGTGTAATAGTGTGTAATAGTGTAATAGTGTAATAGTGTGTAATAGTGTAATAGTGTGTAATAGTGTAATAGTGTAATAGTGTGTAATAGTGTAATAGTGTGTAATAGTGTAATAGTGTAATAGTGTGTAATAGTGTAATAGTGTAATAGTGTGTAATAGTGTAATAGTGTGTAATAGTGTAATAGTGTAATAGTGTGTAATAGTGTAATAGTGTAATAGTGTGTAATAGTGTAATAGTGTGTAATAGTGTAATAGTGTAATAGTGTAATAGTGTGTAATAGTGTAATAGTGTAATAGTGTGTAATAGTGTAATAGTGTAATAGTGTGTAATAGTGTAATAGTGTGTAATAGTGTAATAGTGTAATAGTGTGTAATAGTGTAATAGTGTGTAATAGTGTAATAGTGTGTAATAGTGTGTAATAGTGTAATAGTGTAATAGTGTGTAATAGTGTAATAGTGTGTAATAATGTAATAGTGTAATAGTGTGTAATAGTGTAATAGTGTGTAATAGTGTAATAGTGTAATAGTGTGTAATAGTGTAATAGTGTGTAATAGTGTAATAGTGTGTAATAGTGTAATAGTGTGTAATAGTGTGTAATAGTGTAATAGTGTAATAGTGTGTAATAGTGTGTAATAGTGTAATAGTGTGTAATAGTGTGTAATAGTGTAATAGTGTAATAGTGTGTAATAGTGTAATAGTGTGCAATAGTGTAATAGTGTAATAGTGTGTAATAGTGTAATAGTGTGTAATAGTGTAATAGCGTAATAGTGTGTAATAGTGTAATAGTGTAATAGTGTGTAATAGTGTAATAGTGTAATAGTGTGTAATAGTGTAATAGTGTAATAGTGCAATAGTGTGCAATAGTGTGTAATAGTGTGTAATAGTGTAATAGTGTTATAGTGTGTAATAGTGTAATAGTGTAATAGTGTTTAATAGTGTTATAGTGTGTAATAGTGTAATAGTGTAATAGTGTAATAGTGTGTAATAGTGTAATAGTGTGTAATAGTGTAATAGTGTGTAATAGTGTAATAGTGTAATAGTGTGTAATAGTGTGTAATAGTGTAATAGTGTGTAATAGTGTAATAGTGTAATAGTGTAATAGTGTGTAATAGTGTAATAGTGTGTAATAGTGTGTAATAGTGTAATAGTGTAATAGTGTGTAATAGTGTAATAGTGTGTAATAGTGTGTAATTGTGTAATAGTGTGTAATAGTGTAATAGTGTGTAATAGTGTGTAATAGTGTAATAGTGTGTAATAGTGTAATAGTGTAATAGTGTGTAATAGTGTGTAATAGTGTAATAGTGTGTAATAGTGTGTAATAGTGTAATAGTGTGTAATAGTGTAATAGTGTAATAGTGTGTAATAGTGTAATAGTGTAATAGTGTGTAATAGTGTAATAGTGTAATAGTGTGTAATAGTGTGTAATAGTGTAATAGTGTGTAATAGTGTGTAATAGTGTGTAATAGTGTAATAGTGTGTAATAGTGTAATAGTGTGTAATAGTGTAATAGTGTAATAGTGTAATAGTGTGTAATAGTGTAATAGTGTGTAATCGTGTAATAGTGTAATAGTGTGTAATAGTGTAATAGTGTAATAGTGTGTAATAGTGTGTAATAGTGTGTAATAGTGTAATAGTGTGTAATAGTGTGTAATAGTGTAATAGTGTGTAATAGTGTAATAGTGTAATAGTGTGTAATAGTGTAATAGTGTGTAATAGTGTAATAGTGTGTAATAGTGTGTAATCGTGTAATAGTGTAATAGTGTGTAATAGTGTAATAGTGTAATAGTGTGTAATAGTGTAATAGTGTAATAGTGTAATAGTGTGTAATAGTGTGTAATAGTGTAATAGTGTGTAATAGTGTAATAGTGTGTAATAGTGTAATAGTGTAATAGTGTGTAATAGTGTAATAGTGTGTAATAGTGTAATAGTGTAATAGTGTGTAATAGTGTAATAGTGTAATAGTGTAATAGTGTAATAGTGTGTAATAGTGTGTAATAGTGTGTAATAGTGTGTAATAGTGTAATATTGTGTAATAGTGTAATAGTGTTGCGGGTTGTGTCATTGCACTCAGTAGGGATATCCTCTTTCATTGGTCTATGTTGACCACTCCCCCGATCCTTAGGCCGCGCCCCCTTTTTGTATCCTTTGAACCGTTTGTCATAGAGACTCGCGAGAGACCCTCTCCCCCATTGGCCGGCGGTGCACAGGCGTCACCCACACTTTCACAATTTCCCCCGCGCGGAATTGTCTAGTTATTCTTTATTCTTTATTCCACCGATTTTGCAAACACTTTGCAACACGTAAGCGTTCGTGCCCCATACACGTGAAAGGTATCAAAACGAGCGGCTTGCCTATGGCAACACCGGTCTCCGAACTCGTAAAGTTTCACCGCACCGTCTGGCTACGAATCGACTTTAAACGGTAAAATTTCGGTCCCATTGGGAATGCATTGCATTTTAGAGTGTAGCAGCTGAAATAATCTTTTTCCCCCTACCTTGGGTGAATTGCGAGTGTGATCTCAATTTTGGACGTAGAAATAAAACAAACACATCAAAACGATGACACGGCTGTCAACCCGCTCACAAAAGAAAAATAAATGGAATTGGACATTTCTATCTCAACTGACGACCATTTGTTTGAAGGTTCTCCTCCCCATTGACCGCCATGCAATCGCACTCTAGAAATCACATTTTTCACACTATTTTTTAGCCTTCTGTTCCGATCGCCGAAGGAGTGCCACAATATCGCACGAATGTCACAATATCGCGCACAACCCTTCGCCTACTCGTTGTAGTGCTCATGTGCGCGTCACAACGCTTCATCTCTTATAGTTTTCTTTTAATCAACGTGACAATGCAGTCATGCATCTGCCTCCATAGAAATGCATTGGATAGAAAATATGCAAGTCATAGTGATTGCTTCACCTGTGTGGCTCATGGCTCACTCATGATTGGTTCAGCTGTGTGGCTCGTGGCTGAGCTGCCAATGACATCATCCACTTAACCCATCATTGGCCATCACTGTGTTGCAGTACTGAATTGCTGACAGCGCCCTCTGTCTTGTGGGTTGTGTCATTGTACTCAGTAGGGATATCCTCTTTCATTTTTCATTGGTCCATGTTGACCACCTTTCATTGGTCGATGTTGACCACTCCCCCGATCCTTAGACCACGCCCCCTTAGGCCACACCCCCTCAGTGTATCTCTTGAACCGTTTGTCGTAGAGACTTGCGGATTGTGCCATTGGTCGATGTTGACCACCTTTCATTGGTCGATGTTGACCACTCCCCCTGTTGACCACCTTTCATTGGTCGATGTTGACCACTCCCCCGATCCTTAGACCACGCCCCCTTAGGCCACACCCCCTCAGTGTAACTCTTGAACCGTTTGTCGTAGAGACTTGGGGATTGTGCCATTGGTCGATGTTGACCACCTTTCATTGGTCGATGTTGACCACTCCCCCGATCCTTAGACCACGCCCCCTTAGGCCACACCCCCTCAGTGTATCTCTTGAACCGTTTGTCGTAGAGACTTGCGGATTGTGCCATTGTACTCGGTGTAATAGTGTAATAGTGTGTAATAGTGTGTAATAGTGTAATAGTGTAATAGTGTGTAATAGTGTGTAATAGTGTAATAGTGTAATAGTGTGTAGTAGTGTAATAGTGTGTAATAGTGTAATAGTGTGTAATAGTGTAATAGTGTGTAATAGTGTAATAGTGTGTAATAGTGTAATAGTGTGTAATAGTGTAATAGTGTGTAATAGTGTGTAATAGTGTAATAGTGTGTAATAGTGTAATAGTGTCTAATAGTGTAATAGTGTGTAATAGTGTAATAGTGTAATAGTGTGTAATAGTGTAATAGTGTAATAGTGTGTAATAGTGTAATAGTGTAATAGTGTGTAATAGTGTAATAGTGTGTAATAGTGTAATAGTGTGTAATAGTGTAATAGTGTGTAATAGTGTAATAGTGTGTACTAGTGTAATAGTGTAATAGTGTAATAGTGTGTAATAGTGTAATAGTGTAATAGTGTGTAATAGTGTAATAGTGTGTAATAGTGTAATAGTGTAATAGTGTGTAATAGTGTACTAGTGTGTAATAGTGTAATAGTGTAATAGTGTGTAATAGTGTAATAGTGTGTAATAGTGTAATAGTGTAATAGTGTGTAATAGTGTAATAGTGTGTACTAGTGTAATAGTGTGTAATAGTGTAATAGTGTAATAGTGTAATAGTGTGTAATAGTGTAATAGTGTGTAATAGTGTAATAGTGTAATAGTGTAATAGTGTGTAATAGTGTAATAGTGTAATAGTGTGTAATAGTGTAATAGTGTGTAATAGTGTAATAGTGTGTAATAGTGTAATAGTGTAATAGTGTGTAATAGTGTGTAATAGTGTAATAGTGTAATAGTGTGTAATAGTGTAATAGTGTGTAATAGTGTAATAGTGTAATAGTGTAATAGTGTGTAATAGTGTAATAGTGTAATAGTGTGTAATAGTGTAATAGTGTGTAATAGTGTAATAGTGTGTAATAGTGTAATAGTGTAATAGTGTGTCATAGTGTAATAGTGTGTAATAGTGTAATAGTGTGTAATAGTGTAATAGTGTAATAGTGTGTAATAGTGTAATAGTGTAATAGTGTGTAATAGTGTAATAGTGTAATAGTGTGTAATAGTGTAATAGTGTGTAATAGTGTAATAGTGTAATAGTGTGTAATAGTGTAATAGTGTGTAATAGTGTAATAGTGTAATAGTGTGTAATAGTGTAATAGTGTAATAGTGTAATAGTGTGTAATAGTGTAATAGTGTAATAGTGTGTAATAGTGTAATAGTGTAATAGTGTAATAGTGTGTAATAGTGTGTAATAGTGTAATAGTGTAATAGTGTGTAATAGTGTAATAGTGTGTAATAGTGTAATAGTGTAATAGTGTGTAATAGTGTAATAGTGTAATAGTGTGTAATAGTGTAATAGTGTAATAGTGTAATAGTGTGTAATAGTGTAATAGTGTAATAGTGTGTAATAGTGTAATAGTGTGTAATAGTGTAATAGTGTGTAATAGTGTGTAATAGTGTAATAGTGTAATAGTGTGCAATAGTGTAATAGTGTAATAGTGTGCAATAGTGTAATAGTGTAATAGTGTGTAATAGTGTAATAGTGTAATAGTGTGTAATAGTGTAATAGTGTAATAGTGTGTAATAGTGTAATAGTGTAATAGTGTGTAATAGTGTAATAGTGTGTAATAGTGTAATAGTGTAATAGTGCAATAGTGTGTAATAGTGTAATAGTGTGTAATAGTGTAATAGTGTTATAGTGTGTAATAGTGTAATAGTGTAATAGTGTGTAATAGTGTAATAGTGTGTAATAGTGTAATAGTGTGTAATAGTGTAATAGTGTGTAATAGTGTGTAATAGTGTAATAGTGTGTAATAGTGTAATAGTGTGTAATAGTGTAATAGTGTAATAGTGTGTAATAGTGTAATAGTTTGTAATAGTGGAATAGTGTAATAGTGTAATAGTGTGTAATAGTGTAATAGTGTGTAATAGTGTGTAATAGTGTAATAGTGTAATAGTGTGTAATAGTGTAATAGTGTGTAATAGTGTAATAGTGTGTAATAGTGTGTAATAGTGTAATAGTGTGTAATAGTGTAATAGTGTGTAATAGTGTAATAGTGTGTAATAGTGTGTAATAGTGTAATAGTGTAATAATGTGTAATAGTGTGTAATAGTGTAATAGTGTGTAATAGTGTAATAGTGTGTAATAGTGTAATAGTGTAATAGTGTGTAATAGTGTGTAATAGTGTAATAGTGTGTAATAGTGTAATAGTGTGTAATAGTGTGTAATAGTGTGTAATAGTGTGTAATAGTGTAATAGTGTGTAATAGTGTGTAATAGTGTAATAGTGTGTAATAGTGTAATAGTGTGTAATAGTGTAATAGTGTGTAATAGTGTGTAATAGTGTGTAATAGTGTGTAATAGTGTAATATTGTGTAATAGTGTAATAGTGTAATAGTGTTGCGGGTTGTGTCATTGCACTCAGTAGGGATATCCTCTTTGATTGGTCTATGTTGACCACTCCCCCGATCCTTAGGCCGCGCCCCCTTTTTGTATCCTTTGAACCGTTTGTCATAGAGACTCGCGAGAGACCCTCTCCCCCGTTGGCCGGCGGTGCACAGGCGTCACCCACACTTTCACAATTTCCCCCGCGCGGAATTGTCTAGTTATTTATTATTCTTTATTCCACCGATTTTGCAAACACTTTGCAACACGTAAGCGTTCGCGCCCCATACACGTGAAAGGTATCAAAACGAGCGGCTTGCCTATGGCAACACCGGTCTCCGATCTCGTAAAGTTTCACCGCACCGTCTGGCTACGAATCGACTTTAAACGGTAAAATATCGGTCCCATTGGGAATGCATTGCATTTTAGAGTGTAGCAGCTGAAATAATCTTTTTCCCCCTACCTTGGGTGAATTGCGAGTGTGATCTCAATTTTGGACGTAGAAATAAAACAAACACATCAAAACGATGACACGGCTGTCATCCCGCTCACAAAAGAAAAATAAATGGAATTGGACATTTCTATCTCAACTGACGACCATTTGTTTGAAGGTTCTCCTCCCCATTGACCGCCATGCAATCGCACTCTAGAAATCACATTTTTCACACTATTTTTTAGCCTTCTGTTCCGATCGCCGAAGGAGTGCCACAATATTGCACGAATGTCACAATATCGCGCACAACCCTTCGCCTACTCGTTGTAGTGCTCATGTGCGCCTCACAACGCTTCATCTCTTATAGTTTTCTTTTAATCAATGTGACAATGCAGTCATGCATCTGCCTCCATACAAATGCATTGGATAGAAAATATGCAAGTCATAGTGATTGCTTCACCTGTGTGGCTCATGGCTCACTCATGATTGGTTCAGCTGTGTGGCTCGTGGCTGAGCTGCCAATGACATCATCCACTTAACCCATCATTGGCCATCACTGTGTTGCAGTACTGAAGTGGGTTGTGTCATTGTACTCAGTAGGGATATCCTCTTTCATTTTTCATTGGTCCATGTTGACCACCTTTCATTGGTCGATGTTGACCACTCCCCCGATCCTTAGACCACGCCCCCTTAGGCCACACCCCCTCAGTGTATCTCTTGAACCGTTTGTCGTAGAGACTTGCGGATTGTGCCATTGTACTCGGTGTAATAGTGTAATAGTGTGTAATAGTGTAATAGTGAGTAATAGTGTAATAGTGTAATAGTGTGTAATAGTGTAATAGTGTGTAATAGTGTGTAATAGTGTGTAATAGTGTAATAGTGTGTAATAGTGTGTAATAGTGTAATAGTGTAATAGTGTGTAATAGTGTAATATTGTGTAATAGTGTAATAGTGTAATAGTGTGTAATAGTGTAATAGTGTGTAATAGTGTAATAGTGTAATAGTGTGTAATAGTGTAATATTGTGTAATAGTGTGTAATAGTGTAATAGTGTGTAATAGTGTAATAGTGTCTAATAGTGTAATAGTGTGTAATAGTGTAATAGTGTAATAGTGTAATAGTGTGTAATAGTGTAATAGTGTGTAATAGTGTAATAGTGTGTAATAGTGTAATAGTGTAATAGTGTGTAATAGTGTAATAGTGTGTAATAGTGTAATATTGTAATAGTGTGTAATAGTGTAATAGTGTGTAATAGTGTAATAGTGTAATAGTGTGTAATAGTGTAATAGTGTAATAGTGTGTAATAGTGTAATAGTGTAATAGTGTGTAATAGTGTAATAGTGTGTAATAGTGTAATAGTGTGTAATAGTGTAATAGTGTAATAGTGTGTAATAGTGTACTAGTGTGTAATAGTGTAATAGTGTAATAGTGTGTAATAGTGTAATAGTGTAATAGTGTGTAATAGTGTAATAGTGTGTAATAGTGTAATAGTGTAATAGTGTAGTGTGTAATAGTGTAATAGTGTAATAGTGTGTAATAGTGTAATAGTGTAATAGTGTGTAATAGTGTAATAGTGTAATAGTGTGTAATAGTGTAATAGTGTAATAGTGTGTAATAGTGTAATAGTGTGTAATAGTGTAATAGTGTGTAATAGTGTAATAGTGTAATAGTGTAATAGTGTGTAATAGTGTAATAGTGTGTAATAGTGTAATAGTGTGTAATAGTGTAATAGTGTAATAGTGTGTAATAGTGTAATAGTGTGTAATAGTGTAATAGTGTAATAGTGTGTAATAGTGTAATAGTGTCTAATAGTGTAATAGTGTGTAATAGTGTAATAGTGTAATAGTGTGTAATAGTGTAATAGTGTGTAATAGTGTAATAGTGTGTAATAGTGTAATAGTGTGTAATAGTGTAATAGTGTGTAATAGTGTAATAGTGTAATAGTGTGTAATAGTGTAATAGTGTGTAATAGTGTAATAGTGTGTAATAGTGTAATAGTGTAATAGTGTGTAATAGTGTAATAGTGTAATAGTGTGTAATAGTGTAATAGTGTAATAGTGTAATAGTGTGTAATAGTGTAATAGTGTGTAATAGTGTAATAGTGTGTAATAGTGTAATAGTGTAATAGTGTGTAATAGTGTAATAGTGTAATAGTGTAATAGTGTGTAATAGTGTAATAGTGTGTAATAGTGTAATAGTGTGTAATAGTGTTATAGTGTAATAGTGTGTAATAGTGTAATAGTGTAATAGTGTGTAATAGTGTAATAGTGTAATAGTGTAATAGTGTGTAATAGTGTAATAGTGTGTAATAGTGTAATAGTGTGTAATAGTGTAATAGTGTAATAGTGTGTAATAGTGTAATAGTGTAATAGTGTGTAATAGTGTAATAGTGTGTAATAGTGTGTAATAGTGTAATAGTGTGTAATAGTGTGTAATAGTGTAATAGTGTGTAATAGTGTGTAATAGTGTAATAGTGTGTAATAGTGTAATAGTGTAATAGTGTGCAATAGTGTAATAGTGTAATAGTGTGTAATAGTGTAATAGTGTAATAGTGTGTAATAGTGTAATAGTGTAATAGTGTGTAATAGTGTAATAGTGTGTAATAGTGTAATAGTGTAATAGTGCAATAGTGTGTAATAGTGTAATAGTGTGTAATAGTGTAATAGTGTAATAGTGTGTAATAGTGTAATAGTGTGTAATAGTGTAATAGTGTGTAATAGTGTAATAGTGTAATAGTGTGTAATAGTGTAATAGTGTAATAGTGTGTAATAGTGTAATAGTGTAATAGTGTAATAGTGTGTAATAGTGTAATAGTGTGTAATAGTGTAATAGTGTGTAATAGTGTAATAGTGTAATAGTGTGTAATAGTGTAATAGTGTAATAGTGTAATAGTGTGTAATAGTGTAATAGTGTGTAATAGTGTAATAGTGTGTAATAGTGTGTAATAGTGTAATAGTGTGTAATAGTGTAATAGTGTAATAGTGTGTAATAGTGTAATAGTGTAATAGTGTAATAGTGTGTAATAGTGTAATAGTGTGTAATAGTGTAATAGTGTGTAATAGTGTAATAGTGTAATAGTGTGTAATAGTGTAATAGTGTAATAGTGTGTAATAGTGTAATAGTGTGTAATAGTGTGTAATAGTGTAATAGTGTGTAATAGTGTGTAATAGTGTAATAGTGTGTAATAGTGTGTAATAGTGTAATAGTGTGTAATAGTGTAATAGTGTAATAGTGTGCAATAGTGTAATAGTGTAATAGTGTGTAATAGTGTAATAGTGTAATAGTGTGTAATAGTGTAATAGTGTAATAGTGTGTAATAGTGTAATAGTGTGTAATAGTGTAATAGTGTAATAGTGCAATAGTGTGTAATAGTGTAATAGTGTGTAATAGTGTAATAGTGTTATAGTGTGTAATAGTGTAATAGTGTAATAGTGTGTAATAGTGTAATAGTGTGTAATAGTGTAATAGTGTAATAGTGTAATAGTGTGTAATAGTGTAATAGTGTAATAGTGTGTAATAGTGTAATAGTGTGTAATAGTGTAATAGTGTGTAATAGTGTAATAGTGTAATAGTGTGTAATAGTGTAATAGTGTGTAATAGTGTAATAGTGTAATAGTGTGTAATAGTGTAATAGTGTGTAATAGTGTAATAGTGTGTAATAATGTGTAATAGTGTAATAGTGTAATAGTGTGTAATAGTGTAATAGTGTCTAATAGTGTAATAGTGTGTAATAGTGTAATAGTGTGTAATAGTGTAATAGTGTGTAATAGTGTAATAGTGTAATAGTGTGTAATATTGTGTAATAGTGTAATAGTGTTGCGGGTTGTGTCATTGCACTCAGTAGGGATATCCTCTTTGATTGGTCTATGTTGACCACTCCCCCGATCCTTAGGCCACGCCCCCTTTTTGTATCCTTTGAACCGTTTGTCATAGAGACTCGCGAGAGACACTCTCCCCCGTTGGCCGGCGGTGCACAGGCGTCACCCACACTTTCACAATTTCCCCCGCGCGGAATTGTCTAGTTATTATTATTATTATTATTATTATTATTATTATTATATTAGAGATGTAGGCTGTCTGGGTGGGGTTGGAGAGAAAGAGGCATGGGGTGAGAGAGAGAGAGAGAGAGAGAGAGAGAGAGAGAGAGGGGTGAGAGAGAGAGAGAGAGAGAGAGAGAGAGAGGGGTGAGAGAGAGAGAGAGAGAGAGAGAGAGAGAGAGAGAAAAGCTCTTATTTGCCAGATTTACAGTTAATTTACATGTTAAAGAGAGACTGCTTGTATGTTTATAGAGAGACATTTATAAAAACAATTTAATAGTTACAGTTGATATAATTGAATAGTTCAGCCTGCATTTGTTAGATGTGAATGGATACACTGGTTTTGTAAAACCACTGGCTGGCTGCTCTAATGCTGTGAGCATCATAGACTGTTGCTTTACCATACTTGATGGTACAGAAGCTGAAGCACTAGTGTGCAGCTTTACTCCCGCTGCTGGGGTGAAGGGATGGACAGGATGCCACTCAGTTGTAAAACGGTTTTAATTCTTTTCTCCAACAGGTTACAAACCTTGAAACAAAACACACATTCAATCAATAACTACCACAATAATACTATCATTCTTAAAACAAATCGCTTACACACATTCACTCACCAGTCCTCACTCGTTTCCCTTCGCTGCTGTCAAATTCCCCGCAACTTCTTGTTTACTGTTTCACTGACACCACGTGACGTATCTCGACCAATTACAGCCCACTCCTCGCTACGTCCCTGGATCACATGTGAATGAATACACCTCCATTCACAACTTTAACCAAGCATACAGTGCCTCCATACATCCGAAATGACAATATAATTATAACCATAGCTCAACTACCACTAATCAACATTCACATAAACGCACAGCATAAAAAACAACACAAAAAAAACATTACTTATTTACAAACGCAGACTAAAGTGCACCTAACCTCCACCACCACAATAGAAAGCTGCACACCTCCCACTTGGTATCCTGGTCTTTAGACCCAAGGAGACCACAACAGATAAACACTCTCCCTTGGTGGTGGACACAAGTCTGTTCAGAGTTGACTCAGGGAATGCTACTCCCTTTTTAGCTGCCAAACAAAGTTCTCGGAAGCGGCCCCAAGCTCCCATGCTTCGAGGACAGACCCTCTTTTTGAAGATGAAGAAATGCCCCTTCAAGGACAAAAATGTCACATATTTATTTTGTTACAGCTTGAGTTTGAGATGTAATGTCTTCCATTTATTCTGTGAAACTGAAATCTCAGTTCCATTGCTAACAGGCTGTTGTAGTTTCCAGCTGTTTCAGAGAGCTTCTGTGCTCATATTCCATTCTTCCCAACTGTGCTATTAGACCATTGTTCTCTTCAGCATGTTTCAGCCTTTCAATTGAGGCAGAATCCATGACATGGGCAATGGCTGCATCATTCTCCTTCAGCTGTTGACCGAGTCCAGCAAGTAATTCCTTTCTTTGACTTATTTGAACGTTGATGCAGTTGATTTGCTCATCTTTGGCTTGCAATTCATTGTGTAGACAATGATGTTTGTTAACTGCCTCTCTCACTTTATCTGACTCTTTATGGAACTGTACGTGGAGATGCTCCACTTTCCCCCTTTCCCCTTCAGGGCAGAGGCCCCTTCACACTCATCATGGTGGATCTTCTCTCTCTCCTCAAGACTGTACTCAGTCATTTGCAACTGTGCTGATACTTTATCCAATTCACTTTTTAAAGAATTAATCTCAGACTGATGACTTTCTTGTGACCGTTTCATCATAGTATGTAAAGAGGCCTTTTCTTCCTCTAATGCAACACATTTCTCAGCCATGGTTAGCGACAAAATTGACAAATCTTTATCAGCACACTCTTTGCTTGCATCAAGTGCTTGGCCTCCCACTCTGCTCTCTCTATGGCTCCACCTCGGATTCGCCACTTGTTCACCGCTCGGCGGACCCAGCTGATGGCCCCCCCACAGAGCTTGGCCAAGCTGCTGAACCTTACACACAGCCTCTCTGGCATTGGGCAACACCAGGGTCTCGAGCGCCAGACTCGAAACCTCACCAGATTGCTTGGGCTGACTTCTTTCACACCTCCCACTTTGACCGGACTGAACCCATGGCTTGAGAGAGAAGCCTCCAGCGGGGAGGATCTCTTCCACTCCTCTCGTGACCTTGTCCAGTTTCTGAGCCCTTTTTCTTTTGGTGTTTACCAGCTCGCAGGAGATCTCCTCCACCGTGATCGCTTTTGCTCTCATAGAGTGTGCAAAATGAGTCTTAGAGTTGTGGATTGACATCTCCATCTCCTCAAACAGATCAGGGTGCGTTCCCCCCACAGTCTTCCCTAGCGGGCCGTCCCACAGCACCAGATCTCCCACTCTCTTCATCCGCTGTGGAGCAAGCCGACCCTCCCGGTGGCTGATCAAGAGCTCGATCTTCTCTGGCCGGACCAGCTCCTCCGTTTTGACTTCTGGGAAGAATCTTTTAAGCTGCTTCGGGCTGACGACTCTGCCTGCTCGGGCGATTTCATCCAGGCCATAACAGACTATCTGGTGGGGACTCCATGTGTCCTCTGAAATACGCATCCTGACCTTGAGCAGGTACCTTTCTGTCTTGACTCTCACTTTCATCCCACCAACTCCATGCACAACCAACGTTATCTTCTCCCCTCTCAGTCTGAGTCTTTTGGCAGCTTGGTGGGTTATGTAGTTGGTGTCGGACGCAAGGTCTACTAGGGTCCCAATAGTTTGCCCTCCGTTTGTCATGACCTCCATGATCATCATAAGCACAGGATGCTCCCTCAGGCCATTTTTTCCACGGAGACTACCACCCTTACTGCTTGTGCTCATTGACACTGTTTGGTTGGTGAATGCCCTTAAAATCTGGTCCGCTGCTTCGGGGGAGACGTTAGCAAGTGCCTTCTGTTGCTCTTCTGAGAGTGTTCCTGTGTTTACGCCGCTTTTTTCCACCCTTTGTCTTCCCATTCTCCTCTCCTCTCCTTTTTGCCCTCCTTCTGCAGAGCACATGAGGTAGTGGTGGTCGGAGGTCTCTCCCTTTTGGCAGCACTTCCTGCAAAGGAACCTGTCGCTGCATTCTCCATCCCTCTGATGGGATGTCAAACATCTCTGGCAGGCTTCATTCCTTTCGACGACGTCTCTCTTTTCAGCCAGACTGAGCGCTTTGAACCTTTTGCAGAAGAACATTTTGCCTCCGTGCTCCTCATCTCCACACACGCTGCATTCTTCTCCAGTCGCAACCATTCCTGTTGCTCGTGTGAACGTCTTCCACTCTGGCTTGCTTGGCTTCTCGAACACTTCTGAGGGTCTTAGCTGCACCAACGCCTCAAGGACTACTTCTTCATTTTTTAAGAATTTTAGGAGAGCGTCAAAGTGGCCTTCAGGGGTGACATTGTTCACAGGTGCAGCTTTAAAGGTGAGCCAGCTCCTCAGCTCACATTCAGGCAGTTTGCTTTCAATAGCTTTGATAACAAGTGGATTCTTTATAGCTCCAATATTTCCTAAGTCTGTCAGGTCAGTAAGGGCCTTCTCAACAGCTTGGATGAGCTCTATTGTTTTTCTCGGCTGGTTACCTTTTGCCACCGGCAACTTCTCCAACTCTTCAATTATCTGAATGGCGATGGTGGTCTTATTCCCGAACCGGTTTTCAAGGACCCTAAACATATCATGAGCTGTGTCGTAGCTTGAGAGCCTAACGCCATTGATGATTCTCTCCTCCACACTGTCTAGGAGCTGGAATTTCTTTACTTCGGCTGACCCAGATGGATCTCCCTGTCGCTGGAGGTTTTCCCAGTCTCTTCGCCAACGGTGAAAGTCTCTCATGCAACCATTGAACTTTGGTAGCTGTATTGGGTGAAGGCGAACTCTCTGTATGGCTGCTGCTTGTGAGCCTCCCGCTTCCAGGCTTGCTATGCTAGCGCTGTGTGCTACCTCCCATGCTTTCCGCTGCGCCTTAGCCAGCTCGGCACGCTCTTCTGCGGCGGCCTCTGCCATTACCAACTGGATCTCAGCTGCCTTTTCTCTGGCATCTGCGGCCCTCTCCTCAGACCCAGCGCTAACTTCGGCTGCCTTTAGCCTGGTCTCGGCGGCTCTTCTTTCAGCCTCAGCGGCTCCTTTTTCAGCTTCTGCAATGTCGGAGGCGGCCTTTAGCCTGATTTCAATGGCTCTATCAGCCTGCTCTTTCTGGACCCTGCCGAATTCAACCACCCACCTTCGCCAGAGGTCAATTCTCTTGTCCTCCAGTACTTGCAGCTTTTTTCTAACCTCGCACGCAGCGCCTTCAGGGATCCACCCTTCCCAGACAGCTAGCAGACTTTCTGCCTTGGTGATGAGAGATTCCAAGAGTGTGACTTGTTCTTTACCATTTTCGTAGGTGATTGTTTCCAGGTTAACTTCTCCCGCACCTTCATAGCTTCTTTCTGCCCGTCCAATGGCTGCTTTTAGCTCGGTCTCTGCATATTTTGACCAAAGGTTGGAATGGATTGCCTGCTTCACCTCTTTTAATGTTGTATCACACTCTATGGTTACCCTCTCCAAGTCTGCTTTGGCTTTATCATCCACAGCCTCCATGTCGCCTGCTTCATCAATCAGACAGGCCTCACACACATAATTAGCTGCATGAAGCCTTTCTGCGTCCTCAGAAAGGGATTTCCACTCACTTTTCAATTCCTCTCGCAGCATAGTTGGCGCCATTCGCAAAATGCTGTTGGCCTTTCTTGTGAAAGCTGCCTTCACTTTGGCCCTCTCTTTCTTTAATTGATCCATTTTCATTTATTTTTATTTATTTATTATTTATTTGACCATAAAATAAATAATTGTAATAATAAATAACCTAATAAATAATAACCTAATTGAGCGTACCCGTAACTCCTTATCTACCTTGTGTCTTCCGCCCTCTCTAGCTGCCTAAACTAGCTCAGAAGCTACTTCCCTAACTATCCTAGCCTAACTAGTCTTCAGCGGCGTTACCAGGCTCACCAGAGGTCCCCCCAGGGATACCGCCCAAAAATGGAAAACAATACAAATAAACAAAGTGGAGTAGGTTTCACCTTCTCCCGCCGGCTTGCCACCCAGGTACACTCAAACTAAGCTAAAGGTCTTGAAATTAGAGGGCTACTAATCAGCATACATATAATATGATTGGCACCATCGCAGGGCTAGTAAACAAACTATAGCTTTTATCCTCAACTGGATGGGGGACCCTGATGTAAACAAGACGAAAGTCCTCTCGTCTACATCCCCCCAGCAACCGTGCGCACTGAGCTGCACTGTATTGCACCCACTCTCCAATCTGTTAATAAAATGCTCAAACAAACAATCAACTGCCTTCATTGTTTGTCCACGTTAGCTTTGGTATGCTATTTGATAGCCAGTTTCAGTAGCTTGGCATTACTCCTGATCGCATTTGAAGTTGGCACTGACATCTGTCAAACCAAGTTTTCATTCATTCACTCATTCAGCTGCGTCAGCTTCCTTAGCTGTGTTAGATGCTTGTACCAGCATTTGAACCAGGTGAAAGTTCCTGCTCGCTGACCCGTATGGTCTGATGCGCGAGTTATTCCATTTACAACGACACAGGAGTACCTCATATCCCTCGGTTATTTTGTCCTTGTCTGACGGCGCGTTTCAGCCACTCTTCTGCCGCCGCCCGTGGTTTGTAACTGTGCAGCTTTACTCCCGCTGCTGGGGTGAAGGGATGGACAGGATGCCACTCAGTTGTAAAACGGTTTTAATTCTTTTCTCCAACAGGTTACAAACCTTGAAACAAAACACACATTCAATCAATAACTACCACAATAATACTATCATTCTTAAAACAAATCGCTTACACACATTCACTCACCAGTCCTCACTCGTTTCCCTTCGCTGCTGTCAAATTCCCCGCAACTTCTTGTTTACTGTTTCACTGACACCACGTGACGTATCTCGACCAATTACAGCCCACTCCTCGCTACGTCCCTGGATCACATGTGAATGAATACACCTCCATTCACAACTTTAACCAAGCATACAGTGCCTCCATACATCCGAAATGACAATATAATTATAACCATAGCTCAACTACCACTAATCAACATTCACATAAACGCACAGCATAAAAAACAACACAAAAAAAACATTACTTATTTACAAACGCAGACTAAAGTGCACCTAACCTCCACCACCACAATAGAAAGCTGCACAACTAGTTTAACAATTTACGTTATGTGCAGAGAAACAAGTTAAAAACAATTTATGCACTTTCAATAAAGCGTTTAAAAAAAACTGTTGGGGGAACGACGACGACTTCGTAACCTAGTTACTTTCAAAGTAACTAAGTTACTCTGATAATCAAGTAATCAGTAAAGTAACTTGGATTACTTTTTAAAGGAGTAATCAGTAATCAGTAATCGGATTACTTTTACAAGTAATCTGTGGCATCACTGGTGGTCAGTATGTCTGAGTGCATCCATGGCTCAGTGCGATTTTTAACCCTGGTGGTTCTTAGGGGGGCCATGTTGTTTAGTATTGAAGAGAATTTGGTTTTGAATCCAAGCCATGTTTCTTCAACTAGTGTACCACTGAGCTTATCTGACCAGTCTAGGCTCTCCAGTTCTTGGTTAAAGGCCTCACTAGAGTAGGTTTTGAGGTCCCCAGATGTGACTGTTTTGGAACAAACCGGCCTTTTGTTTGAGCTTTTTGCGGGTACAGAATATCATATAATGATCGCTTAATCCGCATGCTATAACCCCTTTATTCAAGATCCTGGACTTGTCCGAGGTCAGAATGAGATCAATGGTAGTTTGTGTTGAATCACACACTCTTGTGGGTTGGGTGATTAGCTGGCTGACACTGTGCAGATCACAAAACCTACTGAAGGACTTGGAGACTGCTTGCCGTTTCGCTGGTTGAGCGTTGTCCTGGGCACGGTTAAACCCCCGGTTCCTTCCGTCTCGTCCTGGCCGTTCTTGCGCTGGTTGGTAGGGGCGCTGGGGAGCCAGTACTGCCGTTGCAACCGCTGGTTGAGTTGATGATGATGAGACGAGGGCCGTTCATGGAGTGGGGGAGTTTGTGCTTGTAGTCAGTGATGTTCCTGAGCCCTCTCCAGACAGAAGCAGTGTCATTGGCTGAGAGCTGGTGTTGGAGCTTCTCTGAGTCGTATAGCTTCTCTCACCGCCTTGCTAAACCTGTACTTTGACACCTTGAAACTGTCTCTGTCTCCACTTTTAAAGGCCTTCTCTTTTTCCAGCCTGAGCTGTCTATCCTTTGTCGTAAACCAGGGTTTGTCATTGTGTTATAACTAGGGATGTCCGATATTATCGGCCTACCGATATTATCGGCCGATATCGGCATTCAAATGTGATATCGGAAAATATCGGTATCGGTTTTCATTTTTTTTTATTTTTTTTAACATTTCTATAACCTTTATTTACACAGGCAAGCAAGTAAGAATAAATTCTGATTTTATTTATTGTCAAAAGTATGCATAATGTTGTGTTAATTTCACAACAAGAGATATGTAATGTTAATTACCAGAAATTATTACGTTTGGGGGGGGGGGGGGGGGGGGACCCTGCATATATCGGTATCGGTTGATATCGGTATCGGAAATTAAGAGTTGGACAATATCGGTATATCGGTATCGGTAAAAAAGCCAATATCGAGCATTCCTAGTTATAACTCATCCGGGTCCGAGTTGGTACACAGCTGTCCTCACAGAAGCTGGTGTAGGACATTACAGCCTCTGTGTACTCATCCAGACTATTTGTAGCAGTCCTGAAAATATCCCAATCAGTAGAGTCCAGACATGCCTGAAGATCCTCCACAGCTTCACTGGTCCAACGTTCTGATGTCCTGACAACAGGTGTAGAGAGTTTTAATTTCTGCCTGTGTGGTGCGCGGGGGACGGCATGATAGGCATTAGGGGTGGAACGGTACGCATTCAAACTAACGTTAGCCGCTAACCGTGGAAACGCTCACAGCGAAGTGACTCCGCAACACCAGTTCCATTAGTGGGGAAGGGGGGGGGGGGGTATATTGACAAGGCTTGACAACATAGGTTCAAAGATAACTTCACATTTATTGGCTGTTCGTTTATATAATTTTGCTTCATGCATCAGGCTTCTCGAGTCAGGGCCAGCTGCAGACCCGGAGACGAATGGCGTATTACTGTTGACTAAATTTACTTCCCCGTGTGACGTCACTTCAAATACGGCTACCAAGACGCTCAAAAAGCAAAAGAGAGTCGAGTCGAGTAGGTAGTGGTACCAGTGTTTCCCACAGGATTTTCAGAGACTATGGGGGGTAAACCTCCGACCCTCTAGGGGGGTCTGGGGGCATGCCCCCCGTAACTTTTTTTTCTGTGTACATTTTAAAGTTAAATGCATCAATCTGGTGCACTTTGAGAGCAAAATAAAGAGGCTAGATCTATGATGAACTTTGTGCTCAAAACACAAAATCGACTAGACTAGTTGTTAACAGAAATGGCTATGGGGCGACAATAATATGTACAAGAGGCATGGTTTCCATCTATGGCCTTGCTCTGCTGGCAGCGGTTTATTCATTCACATTGACTCATACCACAACAGCTCATGCGTTCTCCTCTCCGGGAGAGGCATGTGTGGGAAGAAGAAAAAGTAGGAGGGAACCAAGACTTATATACTCCCAACCTGGCGTAGACAGTAGAAGCTCCGCCTATAGCGCCCTCCAGTGGACACAGATATATATGCAATCATGGGAGTAGTAGAGGACAGTTACAGTTAGTTACAACCATACATACACCCTGTAGATTCAACACTCCCACTTATGGTTGCTTAGTACACTGTATGAACTCTTCAAAACAATTTACAAAGAAAAGAACATCAAAAAGAGTATGGCAGTCAATATTTACACACCAAACATGACCTCTGCAAATCTCCTCAGTTTCAATATTGAAGCAGCTTCGTCATAACGTCTGCTACCATGTCATCTGTTGGACAATAAACCAGTGTCATCCTTTCTTCTCTGATGACAGATCTGATGAAATGGTACTTTATATCCATATGCTTACACCTCTGTCGACACACAGGGTTTCTCGCAATGGCAATAGTACCCTGGTTGTCCTCATAAACAACAGTTTCCTTATATACATAGTTATCCATCCCTCCGAGCAGTTGTTCTAGATAAATACACTCCTGTATCGTCATGGCCAGGGCCATGTATTCGGCTTCACAAGTTGACAGTGCCACTGTGGGCTGCTTCTTTGTTTTCCATGAAACCAGTGAACTGTTTGTGTTTAAACTAACACAGTATCCAGTAGTACTCCTTCTATCTGTGATGTCAGCAGCCCAGTCTGCATCACTGTAGGCTTTAAGCCCTAAGCCTCCACTGCTCTTTCTGAAACAAAGTAGTTTATCTACTGTACCATTGAGATAACGAAAAACATGTTTTACCGTGATCCAGTGTTCCTCTGTGGGATCAGCAAAGTGCTGTGACAACTTACTCACTACAAAACATAGGTCACGGCGGGTACATGTTGTTAAGTAGATGAGGCTACCCACGGCTTCCCTGTACATTTTCACATCTGTCAGTTTCTGAGCATCCTCCTGATAATCAAGTTTCTGATCACATGGTGTTTCCCTTGTTCTACATTCCTGCATGTCAAAACGTTTCAGGATCTTTTCCACATATCTCTTCTGGGATACTGTTACACAATTTTCCGACTGCTCAAAGTCCATGCCTAGGAAATGCTTTAACCTGCCAAGGTCTTTCATTTTGAATCTGGTGGAGAGCATACCTTTCACCTGATCTAGCTTCCTAGAGTTGTCTGCTGCGATGATCAAATCATCCACCCAAATGACGATTATCACTTTTCCTGACTCTTTTGACTCCCTTGAGTAAACACAGGGGTCTACTGGATTCTGTAGGAAGTGATCGTCGATGAGGCATGTGTGAAGCATCTCGTTCCAATTTCGCCCAGACTGTTTCAGGCCGTAAATGGATATTTCTAGCTTGCACACTAGCTTCCCCCCTTTCTTTTCGTAACCTTCAGGTTGTTCCATATATATTTCCCTATCTATGGGTGCGTGCAGATAGGCTGTCTTCACATCCATCTGATGTAAAATCAGATTGTCCTCAGCTGCTTTCTGAACCACTACCCTTACACTGGTCAGGTTGGCTGTGGGGGAGAATGTTTCACCATAGTCTATCCCCTCCCTCTGACTGAAACCCTTAGCTACAAATCTCGCTTTGTACTTTTCGTGGCCTTCGATCCCTTCCTTGATTGAGTACACCCACTTCCCTCCCACTGTCTCTCTGCCCTCTGGCAATTTGGTGAGGGTCAAGGTGTGGTTGTCCTCTAAGGACCTCATCTCCTCGTCCATCGCTCTCTCCCACTTACTCGACTCTGGGGACACTATGGCTTCCTTAAAGGACTGAGGCACGCCACACACCGCTCGGTAGCAGTAATCAATAATGGCGAGTGTACTGTCATCCTCGTCACTACCTCTCCGGGCATAATCTTTCAGATATCTTGGGGGTTGTGTTCCCTTGAGGGATATCTCCCACTGCATGGGGCACTTGACGTCACCCTCGGGTGCTCCTCGTCATCGCCCTCTGGGGGTTTCTGGATGTCTGCCTGCACACCTGTGCTCAGTACACTAGGCTGTGGTGTCTCTGTCCCTCCATACCTTACCCCGGAGTCCAGCCATGGCTCCTCTGTCTGTGTCTCGATTTCGCACGTTGTCTCATATTTTTTGAGAGAGTGCATGTTGATTTTTCACTGTGATAAGTAATATTATCATATTATCAGACCTAGCTTATCTCTCTGCTTGTAATTTAACTAGCTAATGTTAAGAGCTAACAGTTAGCTAGCATCACGTTAGCTACACCGATAGCTTGACATGGTATCTGGCTAATATATAACTGTGTAAAATATATCAGACAGACTTATGTATTTAATTTTTTTTATTATTTTTTAAACAAACACATAAACAAACATGACAACACACGATAAGATATACAAGCATTAGTTGACAGTGCACATCCAATGAAATCACATTTTAGTTAATTGTCTTATACAGGATATACCCTTAATACCTGTTATCTAAAAACCTACACACATATGCTCTAGCTCGTACCCCCCCTCCCGGACCCCCCATTGGATAATCCATCCATTTTCCCTCGCTCCTAACCAGACATTACCATTATATGCTAGCTTTTATTTTCTCCACCACTTCTAACCACAATGTCATTTTGGATTCATTGAGACCCCAAATTCTTGCTGTAGATATTTCTTGATAAATCACATTGAGATATGTAAGAATCCAGACCTTCCGGCACATTTTTTCCGGTTGAAACCATCGTGATGCTATCAGCTTTTTAGCCACTGTGATACCAGATAAAACCAATCTCTTTAGCTGTGGAGGTACTGCACACTCAAAAACATCATTCAGCAGTAATACAGAGGGGTGTACAGGTATATTCAGAGTTAAGAGATTTGATAATTGCTGGGTCACTTCTTTCCAGAATATCTTAACTGGTGGGCAGTCCCAGTACATGTGCATAAATGTCCCCTCGTCCCCATTTGTACATAAGGAGCATTTGGAGTCTTGTTTAAGACCCATTCTGTTCAGTCTTATAGGAGTCAAGTATGTCCTGTGAATATAGTTAAGATTGATTTGTTGATGGTCCGGGTTCCTTGATGTAAGTCGAACATTTGCCCAGGCTTCTTGCCAATCAAAATCTTTTTCCAGGTCTGGTATATCCCTCCTCCAGACTGAGTCTAGGTGGAGGGTTTCATACGAGGACGTTAGTAATTGATGATACAAATCTGAAACAAAACCTCTCGATGTCTCTCTTTCATAGAAGAATTTGTGGTATCTGTGGTGTACAATTGGTATCCTTAATGGAACACCGTGAGCCTTCAAACATAACAATAACTGTGCGTAAAAATAATATGTGGAATCGGTGAGATTAATTCTTTTGCGTATTTCATCATAACTACAAAAACCCTGTTTGTTGAAAACATCTCCTAATGAGTGTATGCCTTGCTTTTCCCATATAGGGAATCTTATAGGTCGTTTACCAATCAAGAGTGCATTGTTATTGAATAAAGGAGTATGATTATGCCATTTATGTGGGTTAGAATATTTTTTTTGTGTTTCACGCATATCCGGATCGCATGAGTAATTATGGGGCCAAATTTTCGTTCACATTGTTTAATTGATAATTTGGTGTATACTATGTCCTTCAGTCTATGTGGAGCTACTATATTTTCTTCTAAATTTCTCCAGGATACTAATGCTTGGGGATCAAACCATGTTGTCAGTGGTCTTAAAGTGTACGCCTTAAAATAGTGGAAAAAATCTGGAAATGCCATACCACCGTCTGCTTTGTTTCTCTGTGCGGTGGATCTTTTTATACGTGGTGGTTTGTTTATTCCAAATAAATTTGTATGTGGAGGAGTGTAATTTTTTCCAGTAACCCTCTGGAGGGGGTAACGGTAGCATTGAGCTGAAGAAGTTGATTCTAGGTAGGACGTCCATCTTAATTATTGATACCCGTGCCTGTACTGAGTTTTTAAGTTTTGACCACCTGTCAAGGTCGTATTTGATTTTATTTTGGATTTCTATGTAATTGTGCTTCACCGTTTGGCTTATGGTAGGGAATATTTCAACTCCCAAACATCTAAAGTGTTTTACCATAGGTATCTCTTCTGGGAGGGTTATATTTTTTTTTGCAGGGGCGTTAAGTGGAAGGAGAGCCGACTTCGGCCAATGAAGTCCTCAATCAACTTGAGAATATGAGGCAATGCGGTGTTGGGGTTTTGCATGAATAGTATTACGTCGTCCGCATATAAACTAATTTTATGTTGTGTGCCCTTGATTACGATTGGTTCTATGGATTGGGATTGTCTTATATATTGTGCTAAAGGCTCTAATGATAGATCGAATAGTCCGGGACTAAGAGGGCAACCCTGTCTAGATGAGCGTGATACCGGAAAGATTTCGGAGGTGATTATACCTGTTGTAATCATGGCCGATGGGTCTTTGTATAATGCTTTAATCATATCAATGAATCCTTTTCCTAACCCCATCCTTTCTAATACTGCCCATAGATACGACCATTCCAACCTGTCAAAAGCTTTCATTGCATCCAGTGACAGCATCGCCTTAGGTGTGATGTCGTCCTTGTTAGTATCTATTAAGTGTAGTAATCGCCTTATGTTATCAGTGATCAAGCGGCCTCTTATGAAGCCAGTTTTGTCCGGATGAACTAAAGACGTCATATGCTTTTGTAGTCTGATGGCTAATACCTTAGAGCAGCGGTTCTCAACAGGGGTGCCGCGAGATGCCTGATGGGAATGTTTCTTTAAGAATATAGAATGACAACTATTTAACTAAACAAATAGTCTATCTAGTGCTTCATGTGTATACAATAATTGCCTAATCTATAACATGAACTAAAAAAGAAATCGATCAAAATGTCTTCACACGTTTCGTAAAGTTATTATAGAAACATCACCAACTTAACGTCCACGGCAGGCGTCATTGCTTTTACCAACAGATTTTCCAACGCATTTCCAGAGCAGTCGCATTCGTGTCACGTCACATCACGGGCCCTATCTCCGTTACAGAGCCCGCTCTGGTCCGTTATCAAGGAAATGCAAAGCGGCTGTCGTGATAATCATAGATATAATCCCTTCGCATTGCGCGATTTGCGTCTCGAACATAGAAATGTGCCTCTGAAAGTTTCAGCACCATGGAGAGCACCATAGTGCCTTAGTGCTTGAGGAATTTATATTTATGGCTGGACCGTGCCGCTTCCAGTAGAGCCTTCTGACCAAGAGCATATTTATAAAAAGCTGAACATGTGAGAGAGAAATTAGTTTTTACTTGTATTTCTCTCTTCACAAGCTCCACACTGCATCTATTTCTCTGGTCCGTCCACGCGCCGCATATATATAGAACATAATAATCACTAAATGCATTCAGTGCTGGATCTAATCAAATGGATTTATCGAGACACGTTATGGAAAGTTCAAGACCGGATCACACAGCTTCTGAAAACGGTGATGGGCTACTCGCCAAGTGCAGACCAAGTGAGTGTATCAGCTGCTGTGTTATGATTATTATGATACAAAATGTGAATGAATGAATGAAAACTGTATTTAACAGATAAACAGTAAAAGGCACTCTGCAGATTACATTTATATATAGCTGTTTTATACGTCAACATTGTATTGCTGACCATCAACAAAGAATGACAGGATGTGATGTCATAATCAATCGTCACCTCGCTAGAATAATATTTCCAACCTGAAACGCAAAGCTGAATTTTGACACAAAATGGACACGTTTTTGACTCGTCCATCGAAACAGGTTACAGTTACCAATACCAATTATGACCCAGTCTTGGACACAGAAGATGATGACACAGAAGCTGTTAATAATAAAAAGCTAAAATATTCGGCTAAACCAAAACTGGCAAAATGTCGGAAATATGAAGATGGTTACCTTAATTATGGCTTTGTTGTATTCCCTGGGAGCAAAAGCTCACCACAACCACAATGTGTCATTTGTTCTCAAGTGCTATCCAACAAAACATCCAAAACAGTGCAGCTGCAACAGATAGCACTTTATTGATATTTTTCTGTATTTAAAAAAATAAATACATGATTTTCTGTTTGAGAAATGGTCACACTATGTTATTTTTATGGAAACAGTGCAGCTGCAACAGAGCACTTTATTGATATTTTTCTGTATTTAAAAAAAAAAAACATGATTTTCTGTTTGAGAAATGGTCACACTATTGCTATATTTATTTATACATTTAGACCTGAAACGCCTGCTAATAATGCATTATATAACCTGCATATACACACAAATGTGTTTCCCGGTTTCAATGGGTTAAATAAACGTTATTTTGAAAGCAAGCACTTTTGTCATCATTGTAGCAAAAAAGACAGGACCGGAAAAGTCTTTATCGTATGTAGGGGTGCCCTGGAATATTTTATTGGACACAGGGGTGCCTTGGTAGCAGAAAGGTTGAGAACCCCTGCTTAGAGTACAGTTTGATATCGGTTCCGAGGAGGCTTAAGGGTCTATAACTACCGCACTCTGTGGGGTCTTTGTCTTTTTTAAGGAGGACTGTTATGAGTGCAATATTGTCATTCTTATGGAAGTTCCCCTCCTTGACTGAGTATAAAATCATATTTAGTAATAAGGGTCCAATTATGTCCCAACAAGAGAGGTACATTTCTGGTGGGATACCGTCTCTTCCAGGAGCCTTACCACTTTGCATTTCGGATATGGCCTTCTTGAGTTCCTCTAGTGTGATCGGTGTTTCTAACTGTTTAGCGTCATCCTCTGAAAGTTTAGGGAGGTTAATTTGATTAAGATATGTGTCCATTTTGATTTGATCGAAGGTCGTTTCTGATTTATACAAGTTGGAGTAGAATTCTTTGAATGTCGCGGTTATTTTTTCAGGGTCTGTAACAGGTCCTTGTTGTGCTTTAATGGTTGTTATATCTGCAAATTTTGCGTTAACTCTTAATCGCATAGCTAATAGGTGACTTGGTTTGGAACCTTGAGAGTACTGCTGTTGTCTTGTGCTACGTATTTGTATTTCAGATTGTTGTCTGTATATGGCGTTAATCTCTTTTTTTAGTACATTAACTTGAGTTTCCAGTCGAACTGAGTTGTTCTATTGTAAAGAATTAAATAACGTTGAATAAAGCGTTTCCAGTTCAGCCAGTTTTGAGCATCGATTCTTGCGTATTTTGGAGGAAAAGCTATCAGTGAAATCCTTGATCATTCCCTTTACCGACATCCATAATATTCTGGGGTCCTGCACCAAATTCGCATTCAACCGTAGGAATACTGTAAGAGCCTCTTTGATTTGTGTAATGAATTCCTTGTTATTAAGCAGCATCGAGTTAAATTGCCATCTTGGGGCTCGGGATGATAGTATACCAAATGTTCCTTTTAGGAGTAAATAACAGTGATCTGATAATGCATTGGGTATCATTTCCACAACATAGTTATCAAATAGTCTCGGGGATGCAAAAACATAATCTATTCTGGATAATGTGTTATGTCTTGCAGATCGACAAGAGTACTTCCGGGTCGTGGGATTGAGTGATCGCCATAAGTCATTTACACCTGTAATCTTCGACCAATCCTTTAGTGCATTAGATTAATTTTTTTGTTCGTTGGAAAAGGAGGGGTAAGATTTGTCCATCCTTGGATTCCAAATGGCATTAAAATCCGCACCAATTATAAATGAGTATTCGGGAAGGTCTAACATTGCTCTGGTAAGTGTAGTGAAGAAATTAACTTCGTACAAATTTGGGGCGTATACCGCTACCAACGCTATTTTCCTGCTCTTGTGTACAATCTTAGCTATAGTTATCCGACCATCTGCATCAGACCATACTCCCTTCAATTCAATATTCAACTTCCGTCTAACGACTATGGCAACTCCACGAGTTCTCGTTCCAAAGGAAGAGTGACTAATGTTATGATATGTGTTGTCCGCTAACGTCGCTATGTCTTTCCCTAAAATGTGCGTTTCACTTAGCAGAGCCACGTCAACCTGTCCTTTTTTCATCAGTGTGAGCACGCTTTTGCGTTTGTGTTGATTATTTATTCCCCCAGTATTCCATATCATTATATTCAAACTAGCCATAATCTATACATGTTGTTGTGAAGTTGTTGGTAATGCTTCTGGAGTGCGAAGCTACAATAGATATACATCCAACTATTGAGGTCCCGTTGAGAGCCGAGCTTAAAAACATGCATATATACAAATAATAATCCCCTAATTCCCCTCCCACCGAGAGTCGTACAGGACTGTGTTCCATAGACACATCCTACGCGTATGACTCCCTCCCTTAAGCCACCGGGTTGCCCAAAATGAGCTTTCTAACCCTAATCTTCCTATGCCAATTGCCATAGAATCTAAAACTTTCATTCTAATTCAATAGTCACTTTTGGTCTTGCACCTTCCCATTAATATAATAACAATAGTGTGAAAAATGAAAAATATACCTTCATCGATATATTAATTTGAACCTTCTACTAACTTATGTTGGAACCTTCAGAAAAAAGAAAAGAGTGAAGAAAAATACAAAAAAGAAAAAAAGAAAAAAAAGTGAGAATTAGAGCTACATTATGCAAATCCCTAAAGCAGTGGAGTAATTGCTTAACATATTAGAATAACCTTGTCATGCTTATACCTTTAGATGAGGCTGATGTTTTTTAAAACCTTATTGAACTTCCATCACATCATATGCATATACATACCGGATTTTAAAGTTACAGGCCTTCATTGTAGGAGTACAGTATATTCTAGAATGTTGTATAATACCCTTGTAACTTCGTAAACACTGCTGTTATGTTCCAGAATGTTCTTCCTGCCCAGGAGTTATGACCTACTAGTGTTTTCCCGCATATTCCATTGTGTCCCTGAGTAGTCGAGAGAAGAGTCCAGAATATTCCAGTGTTCCCAATGTCATTATTGGATTATTGCCTCCTCAGAGACCAGAAGCCTATAAATATAGTGCCTATCGTTCCGTATTAAACACTTTGTGTCTCAGTGTTGCCAACATGCATATCAGCTGTTGCTTTTGTTGAGCTGTGGTAAAGTCATTCTAATAAAAATAATAACATAAACAGAGAAAAAAAATTGAGAAAAGGAGAGAGATGAGTAGACTTGTCTTCTGATTCGAGCCTATGTTGCGACCGGCCCCGGGGGACCAGTTTCATGTTGCTTCATGTATTCATCGGCGGCTTTAGGCGAGCGTAATCCGAGCCTATTATCATTTTCCCCCAAGATGGATAGAAGGGCTGGGTACCGAAGGCTTGGCTTAAGATTTGTCACCATACTTTGTCACCATACTTCGTGCAAACAAACTAAATTATTAAACCTCTCCACCTAGCACCGTGTTCTCCACTGCAGTAATTCGCCCGGCCTGTTCCGCGGCCGCTTTTTTAACCTCTTCGAATTTAGCATCGATGTGTGATTTGAATTTGTCGATGTGTAATTTGAAAGCGTCCATCTGATCCTTCCCTGCTTGTATCTGATCTTTTATCAGGTTAGTCAGAGACTTGAAATCGGGTTGTGTATCTTCCCTGCTTGTATCAGTTGAGGTTGGAGCGTTGGGGGACACAGTGGATTTGACGGACATTTTCTTCTCAATTTCCACTGCTTTCTCTCTCACAGTGTTTGTCCCCGCCGTTACAGTTATATTGTCGTCTGCTGTCACCCTCTCGGGGCTGGTCGTCGTCGGTCCCGGTATATTATCCGTTACTGTCTCCACGACGGGGCTAGTCAACAACGGTACTGTTGTATTGGCGGCTGCTGTATCCCTAGAGCGTGTCACAGCTTGCGCCGTTGTACTGTCTGTTCCGAGTTTCTTTCCAGTCTCTTTCTTGTCCTTAGGTCCCATATTGAATATTTTTTTCTTTTGATATAGTTAGTAGAAGGTCTTATTTAATATATACGATGTGGTTTAAACTCATTAGTGTTGTTCAAATAAGGTTTTTAAACGAAATTAACGTTTGCTGTCAAACCGGAAGTCACATATTTTCTTTTTTACTTTTATTTATATATTTTTTTACACACACATCCGCGACCCACTCAAAATGGCCCCACGACCCACATTTGGGTCGCGAACCACCAGTTGAGAAACACTGCACTAGCATACATTTGAGCCATCAAAGAAATGAAGCAAAAGTGGTTACCTGTGTTGAACTGGTTTATTTTTTAGAAAATAAAACAATATAGTGGATTACTATTATGACTACTACCACTGCCAATACTACTGATACATCCCTATTGGCAAACTTTATATTTAAAAAAATTGTAAAAAAGATAAAATAAAAAAAAATTCATTATACAACTGTGGCGGGACTAATTAGTGGCGGGCCGCCACAGTCTGGGTAATTAATGGGAAACCCTGTAGCAGATTGCAGTGGAAAAGCAGCATAAGAGGATACTTCATAATGTTTCATGCAATTAAAAAGTAAATATATATATATTTAGTACACATGATTTCTTTATTTTAAATAACACAGTGACACTTTTCTTTTTTATAAGAAATCCAGCCATATTCATTGTATTTCAAATACTGAAAAATAGGTGGAGAGGTTTAATAATTTTGTTTGTTTGCACGAAGTTAATACTTTGACAAATGTAGCCTATATTTTTCAGTCAGTTCGTTCTTTGTGTGCCAAACATCATTATAATTTTTTTTATGATATTTTCCCCCCTTTTTTTTCCGTTTTTCTCCCCTCCCAATGTTAGTCGTAATGCCAATTCCCAATCCCCTTCCTGGTCGTTGTGCACTCTACCCCCTACCATCGGTCAGGGAGGGCGGAGACTATCAGTATCACATGCTTCCTCCGACACATGTGTACCCAGCCCACCACTTCTTTTCACCTGGCAGCGTGGACTCTCACTGAGAGAGTGTAACGTGTGGAAGGTCACACTACCTCTCTTAGATCCTTCCCTCGCTGTGCAGGCGCCCCGACCGAACTGTAGGAGTCGCTGTCCACAACAACCCAGACCCACCCACCGGCTTCCCTCCCGCTGACTCTGCCAATCGAGCCAGTATGACGGCCGGCCAAGCCTGAACCAACGCTGACAGCTGGATTCGATACCAGTGTCTCTTGCGTTGGTGACAAGCGCCTTGTCCACTGCACCACCCAGCCGCCTGCCAAACATTATTTAAGGCAAACCGCTGTAAACCTTTTTTTTACCAAATAAATGAGAAGCATGTTTAAATTGCTGTACCAAAATCTCTCCTAGCTCTAACCGGTCACTGTCAAAATTATGTGCCTGATGTCAAACTGTCTCATTCTTTCAGTTTTTGCATGACTACGTCCTTGAGAATAACTAAAAAGTTGGATTATTTTTAGGCTATATATCTTATGCTGATGTATGGTATTTTGGAGTGTTAAATAATTTTTTTATTAAAAACAACGCATACCAAACCGAAAACAGTGACCCCAAAACCATGATACGAACCGAACTGTGGATTTTGTGAACCGTTCCACCCCTAGTAATTGGTCAAGCTAACAATCCATAAGTATTTCAGATATCCATAGTTCCCTTGTTTAGTTTGGAGAACCTCAAGTCTCACTCCATTTGTTTACATTTTCACCTCCTGACACCATCTGATCAACCTCCACGTTGTGATTGACAGCGTGATGAGGACATGTCCTCACTATTAAATAGGCTCATTTTGTAGTCAAGCAGTAATTAATTGAAAGCACTTGTGTTTTTATTCTCAGTTGCAGAGTTTCACCTAATGCTGACAAGTTATCTACTGTATATTTATGTTTGTTACTCATATTATTATTCCTCCCTCCAGACCCCCCACAGCTCCCTGTGTGTAAAGAGGAGGTTCCCCCTGAGCAGCAGGAGAGGAGCCCGAATCTGAGCCAGGAGGAGTCAGAGCCCCTACAGATGAAAGAGGAACAGGATAAACTCTGGAGCAGTCAGGAGGGAGAGCAGCTTCAAGGTCTGGAGGAAGCTGATATCATCAAGTTCACATTCCATCCTGTCTCTGTGAAGAGTGAACATGATGAAGAGAAACCTCAGTCCTCATGGTTTAACCAAACCCAGGACCCAGAGTCCCTACAGATCAAAGAGGAACAGGAGGAAGATAAACCTCAGTCCTCATGGTTTAACCAAACCCAGGACCCAGAGTCCCTACAGATCAAAGAGGAACAGGAGGAAGAGAAACCTCAGTCCTCATGGTTTAACCAAACCCAGGACACAGAGTCCCTACAGATCAAAGAGGAACAGGAGGAAGAGAAACCTCAGTCCTCATGGTTTAACCAAACCCAGGACCCAGAGTCCCTACAGATCAAAGAGGAACAGGAGGAAGAGAAACCTCAGTCCTCATGGTTTAACCAAACCCAGGACCCAGAGTCCCTACAGATCAAAGAGGAACAGGAGGAAGAGAAACCTCAGTCCTCATGGTTTAACCGAACCCAGGACCCAGAGTCCCTACAGATCAAAGAGGAACAGGAGGAAGAGAAACATCAGTCATCATGGTTTAACCAAACCCAGGACACAGAGTCCCTACAGATCAAAGAGGAACAGGAGGAAGAGAAACCTCAGTCCTCATGGTTTAACCAAACCCAGGACCCAGAGTCCCTACAGATCAAAGAGGAACAGGAGGAAGAGAAACCTCAGTCCTCATGGTTTAACCAAACCCAGGACCCAGAGTCCCTACAGATCAAAGAGGAACAGGAGGACGAGAAACCTCAGTCCTCATGGTTTAACCAAACCCAGGACCCAGAGTCCCTACAGATCAAAGAGGAACAGGAGGATGAGAAACCTCAGTCCTCATGGTTTAACCAAACCCAGGACCCAGAGTCCCTACAGATTAAAGAGGAACAGGAGGAACTCTCGACCAGTCAGGAGGGAGAGCAGCTTCAAGGTCTGGAGGAGGCTGATATCATAAAGTTCACATTCCATCCTGTCTCTGTGAAGAGTGAACATGATGAAGAGAAACCTCAGTCCTCATGGTTTAACCAAACCCAGGACCCAGAGTCCATACAGATTAAAGATGAACAAGAGGAACTATTTCAAGATCTAGAGGAGGCTGATGGCTCCAAAATGACTTTACACCCAGAGCGCCTACAGATTAAAGATGAACTACATCAAGGGCTGGAAGAAGCTGGTGGCTCAGAGATCACAGGACACCCAGTGAAATGTGAAGATGGTCAAGAGAACACTCAGCCCGTCCAGCCTCTTCAAACCCGTAGGGAGAGAAACAGAGACGCTTACTCTTTACCCAGCACCTCAACTAAAAGGATGAAAATAGAACCTGATGGAGAGATTGAACTACAGACAAGACTCTTGGAAATCCCGCTCAAGAGATTGTCAACGGTAAGATAGGGAAGAAAATGTTTCAATTGTGAGTTGTTTTGCAAAATCTATTTGCAGATTTTATTAGTGGTTGCAAAATTTTTCAATTCAAATGAATTTAGGTATATGAGTAAATCAATGAATATACATTATACATAAGTTTAACACTTTCGGCGCCAACAGCAGAGGGCGGTGTGGCCCTTTAGCGCCAGTGCTTTATCCAATGTAGCATAGGACTTATTTGCGAGTGCTTAAAATATATCAAATATAATAGCAATAGATCTAAATAACACGGTGATCGTCAATGAGTTGCTTCCAGTCAACATGCATGAAACAGATAATTTTTTCATACATTTCCGTTTTATACCATGATGAATATCAATATATTTCTAGAGCGTTCTGTCTCATCTCAATAAACTCCAGCAAATCGAGCTTCAATGTATTTCGTTAGAAATCGTGCCATTTGTCGCTTGATTTATTTTCAAATAAACGCTAGATTATCGATATTATATGTGTCCTCATGCACAAACAGAAGCGGGGTCTGAAAAATCGCTTCTCCGTACTTTGGTAGGCGCGAACCTCACACACACACACACACACACACACACACACACACGCTCTGATGGCGGTGAAAGGAACATCTGATTAATCCAAGATTCGTAACATAAAGTCCTTACCTCACATCTGATGTCCTGCAAAAAGATTAATCCAATTCCTGATTGCCATTCCAAATATTGATCGCGTTTATTGATCCAACGTTATATATCCAAAACACATAATCCACGCTGCTCCGAGTGTCCCAGTCAATGTGTTATAAGGATACTGCATGCCCGAGAAGGAAAACCTGGACCGGACTTCTTAGATTGATGCACAACCCCAGCCAGAGTGATTCCAATGATGTGCAATACCATCCGGGAGACGATAGGTGGCGGTATTTGCCCTTTGCAAGCTCAGACCCATTCCCACTGATAACGTCTGGCTGGATGGATGAGGAATTTATGGATATAGCGAATAAAAGAAATATCGATTAAAACCCGAGATTTCTCGGGTTTGGCGCCCAGAGCATGGCGAGTTAACCCGGACTATCTCGGGTTTGGCCTCCAAAAGGTTAAGCAGCAAAATACTGTATTAGCTACTACACAGACCAACAGATCAATGAAATATTTAACAAAGTGCAGCAATTTTAGGAATATATATATATATATATATATATATATATATATATATATATATATATATATATATATATATATATATATATATATATATATATATATATATATATATATATAGTAGTAGTAGTAGTAGTAGTAGTAGTAGTAGTAGTAGTAGTAGTAGTAGTAGTAGTAGTAGTAGGTTATTCAGTCATCTCACAAAACACACCATCATTTAACAATCTTTTATTTTACAGTGACTGAAAAGGTACAGATTGAAGCATAATGCTTATATATGCCTGTCCTATATTCTTAACACAATTAAGACTCGAAAACAGTATTCTAAAAGAAAATAGCAAAAAACAGTATTATTCACCAAAAATAACTTTACAAACCATTTTCTTAAAAACCAAAAGCAAATTACTCATTCTTAACTGTATATCAGCATTGTTCCACAAGTTAACCACAATAATAGAAATACACCACCTTTTAATCCCTTTCTTAGCTTTTTGAACAGTACATTTACAAATATCTCTCAAATCACATTTTCTTTCATGTATTGAAAAAAACCTTTGCACCCCGTCTGGGAGTATCTTTGCTTTAGCTCTGTACATTATTTGCATAGTTTTATAAAAAACCAAATCATTACATTTCATAATATAAGACTTTATCAACAATGGATTTGTGTGTTCATAGTAACCAGTAGAGTTGTTCCGATACCAATACCAGTATCGGAAATGCCTCCGATACAGCCTAAAATGCTGGTATCGGTATCGGCGAGTACACCGAAAGTCTAGCCTCCGATCCCATATGATGTCATTTATCTCCTGCGGAGAGTGAGGATTATAAAATGAACTTGTTTTAAAGTGTGATGCTGTTTGTCATTTTAACAGCAGATACACTTTCTTAAATTCCATTGTCCCGACAGAGCGGTGTGACGGGGAGCTCAGATGTGTTTCGCTTGCTGGTGTTATTATACCGTAGCATTAACAGCTGAAAAGCTAGCTAGTTGGAACAACATCCGCTTTAACGTTACATCAAATCAGATGATCGCCTGTCCTTTCTCCAGGACCTGACACTGGCCGTCTATCAACCATAATGCACCGACAGTGAATCGTATTTAAGTCAAGTAGCTACTGACTAGCGTTAGCTGACTAACGGTATCAAATGTCAATGTGAAAACCTTGCGGGGAAGACGAGCTAGGTCAGCTAGCTTAGCTTGATTATGGTACCTTGGCTAAAGTTGGTGCTATTCATAATCCAGCAATAATGGCTGCAGACCTGCAAGCAAAGTACAGCAAGTTCCAAGTGCCAAAGGATAAGAGTCTGAGGCGGAGTCTCAAAAGAGAATGTTGAATATTTATTTTGCATCAAAAATCACAACATAAACGTTACTACTAGCCAGAGCCTTTGCTACTAGCTAACTGAACCGGAGCAGCAAGTCCAACAGCGTATAACGTCCGTGCGGAACCAATGTCCCAACAACCGTTCCGTGGGTGAACTCATTGAGCATAGTTGTCAATTAATGATACTAATACTAATCTATACAATCACCTGTTGTTGAATAAATACCATTACTTTCTAGTTATTACTAAAAAACAGTATATATAAAACAGTATCTGTAGCTGTTAAACATTTGATCTCAGAAACTCACATATTTTTTACTCGATATCCCCCTCTATTTCTTTTCGATTACCAAAAACCATACATTTTGTTTTCTTAATATTGAGAGACAATTTATTAAAGGGGAGATGAAGCATTGAACAATGTGATCCTAGTTTGTTTGTTGTGTACCTTGTGTAAGACAGGGTCCTATAATCAAATGTGAAATCTTGCTTATTTGTCTGAAAAATCTAATATAATTTCCTTGTTTTCGCCATGGGCGGCGGCATTTTAGAAGGTGACGTCACAGTGTTGGTTTGGTCTGGCTCCTAGTATACACTGCTGGTTAGCTGCCTATAGTAAACATGGATTGTCGGGTCAGTCAGTAAATAAAATGTTGCCTACCAAACAACGGGACCGCGGTGGTTCTTTTTGTATTGCTCCTGGCTGTTCAAACAAATTTTACCGTGTGAAAGAGAGAGAAAAGTTGGTTCATTTCCACAAACTACCAGTGAAAAAAACAGTGTTGTTGGCACGTTGGCTGGCTGCACTCAAGCGGCGCGATCAGCCTGTTGGACAGGGAATGAAGATCTGCAGCGAACACTTCATTGCCTCGGATTATGTTGTTGGGGGTGGGAGGTTTGTCCAGAAGACCACTAATCAGCTGAAGCCCGATGCGGTTCCCTCGGTCTTCGACAGACAGACCGGCCCAGGCAGTTCAACCAGCGTCGCGGAGCATTTAGCCTGCTGGCTACCTAGCTCCAGTTCAACCAGCGTTGCGGGGCGGGCATTTAGACTGCTGGCTACCTAGCTCCAGTTCAACCAGCGTCATGGAGCATTTAGCCTGCTGGCTACCTAGCTCCAGTTCAACCAGCGTCGCGGTGCATTTAGCCTGCTGGCTACCTAGCTCCAGTTCAACCAGCGTCGCGGAGCATTTAGCCTGCTGGCTACCTAGCTCCAGTTCAACCAGCGCCGCGGAGCATTTAGCCTGCTGGCTACCTAGCTCCAGTTCAACCAGCGTTGCAGGGCATTTAGCCTGCTGGCTACCTAGCTCCAGTTCAACCAGTGTCGCAGAGCATTTAGCATGCTGGCTACCTAGCTCCAGGTCAACCAGCGTCCCGGAGCATTTAGCCTGCTGGCTACCTAGCTCCAGTTCAACCAGCGTCGCAGGGCATTTAGCCTGCTGGCTACCTAGCTCCAGTTCAACCAGCGTCGCGGAGCATTTAGCCTGCTGGCTACCTAGCCGGGATTCAAAGCCAACTAGCCGGCTAACCCAGCTCGCTAAATGCTGCATGTAGCTAGTTAGCTGAACCGTAGCTAGGTAGCCAGCAGGCTAAATGCCCTGCGACGCTGGTTGAACTGTAGCTAGGTAGCCAGGTAGCTAAATGCCCCACGACGCTGGTTGAACTGGAGCTAGGTAGCCAGGTAGCTAAATGCTCCGCGACGCTGGTTGAACTGGAGCTAGGTAGCCAGGTAGCTAAATGCTTCGCGACGCTGGTTGAACTGGAGCTAGGTAGCCAGCAGGCTAAATGCCCTGTGACGCTGGTTGAACTGGAGCTAGGTAGCCAGGTAGCTAAATGCCCCGCGACGCTGGTTGAACTGGAGCTAGGTAGCCAGGTAGCTAAATGCTCCGCGACGCTGGTTGAACTGGAGCTAGGTAGCCAGGTAGCTAAATGCTCTGCGACGCTGGTTGAACTGCCTGCGCCGGTCTGTCTGTCGAAGACCGAGGGAACCGCATCGGGCTTCAGCTGATTAGTGGTCTTCTGGACAAACCTCCCACCATCAACAACATAATCTGAGGCAATGAATTGTTCGCTGCAGATCTTCATTCCCTGTCCAACAGGCTGATCGCGCCGCTTGAGTGCAGCCACCCAACGTGCCAACAACACTGTTTTTTTCACTGGTAGTTTGTGGAAATGAACCAACTTTCCTCTCTCTTTCACACAGTAAAATTAGTTTGAACAGCCAGGAGCAATACAAAAAGAACCATCACGGTCCGGTTGTTTGTTAGGCAACATTTAATTTACTGACTGACCCGACAATCCATGTTTACTATAGGCAGCTAACCAGCAGTGTATACTAGGAGCCACACCAAACCAACACTGTGACGTCAGCAACAAAATGGCAACGCACATGTTCATAAATGCTACATAAATGGACATAACAAATAGTTTTTTCTTAGAAACACCTTATTTTTATAACGTGATTTTTTCTGTGGTTTATCTGAATACTAATTTGATGCTATGACTATGTTTATATCGCTATGCTTCATCTCTCCTTTAACATCAAACCATGTTTTGAGAATTTCAAGCTCTCTTTCAATAGCAAACAAAAGTTCATTTAAATGACCTCCTGAGCAATATAAATTTGTATCATCTGCAAAAATAACAAACTTTAACAGTTCAGCAACATTGCACATATCATTAATATAAAGTATAAAAAAGTTTTGGACCTATCACAGATCCCTGGAGTACTCCACGGGTGACCTTCCTAAATCCTAAGTGTCATTAATTTGCACACATTGCTGTCTGTTTTCCAAGTAGCTCTTCAGCCAAGAGTTAGCTATACCTCGTATCCCATACTTCTCCAGTTTTCTCACTAATATGCTGTGATCTATTGTATTAAAAGCTTTCTGTAGGTCAATATAAATACCAATAGAACACTTGTCATTGTCAACTGCTTTAGTTATTTCTTCTACCATCTCCATCACTGCATATGTAGTAGTTATATTTCCCCTAAACCCATACTGGTGTTCACTCAGTATTTAGTATTTGCCAATGAAAAGATCCAGTTGTTTCACAAATAATTTCTCTAATATTTTTTTTAATTGAGGAAAGGTGCAAAAGACCTTTTGTAAACTCAAGCACTTTCGATGTAAAAGTAACGCAGTACTTGCAAGTACATTCCAGAACAGTTGACCGTTGCAAAAAAAATATCAACAAACCAGACTAAGAAAAAAGGTTATTTGCGAGTTATTATACTTTATACTTATAGAACATGCATGCGTCTGGTCTCCTTTGAAAGGTAATATTCTTACATAATAAAGAAAAATCATCATGCGATTAAATGCATCAATTTTTTTTAACTTTGAATTCTTTCTGTAGTTAATTAATCTAAATTAATGCGATAAAGTCCCAGCCCTAGATATTATATAAACTTTTACATGATAAAAATATAGATATACTGTATACAAAAAAATATATAATAATAAATGTTTAACTAAGCTTGCCTAGTCTCTTTTTTGGCTGGGTCTTGCTTAACCAAGCTTGCCATGTCTTGCTCTTGGCTGGGTCTTGCTTAACTAGACTTGCCTAGTCTTGTTTCTGGCTGGGTATTGCTTAACTAGACTTGCCTAGTCTTGTTCCTGGCTGGGTCTTGCTTAACTGGACTTGCCTAGTCTTGTTCCTGGCTGGGTCTTGCTTAACTAGACTTGCCTAGTCTTGTTCCTGGCTGAGTTGCCTACTGTCTCTTAGCGAGAGAGAGAGAGAGAGAGAGAGAGAGAGAGAGAGAGAGAGAGAGAGAGAGAGAGAGAGAGAGAGAGAGAGAGAGAGAGAGAGAGAGAGAGAGAGAGAGAGAGAGAGAGAGAGAGAGAGAGAGAGAGAGAGAGAGAGAGAGAGAGAGAGAGAGAGAGAGAGAGAGAGAGAGAGAGACCCTCTAACCTAATCTAAGTTTGCACTGCTGATTAAAGTAGACACTTTGATAGTGGGATGTACCTTTTTTAACAAATCTCAGACCAAAACCCTGCTCAGACTAGTGTGAGTAAAACCAAAACCCTGCTCAGAGCTTTTCTAGACACTCCTAACACTTTACAGTGTAGGAGGTAAATGGCTCCTTCACCACTGGGTAGCACCCAACCTTGGGCTACAGGCTCAATGGCTACAAGAAACTGGCACCAGGCACACATCACACTACACAATGGCTGAAAGGCTCAGGAAACAAGGATTTATACCAACCAATTAAGGGAAAGTGATGATAGGGTGGCCTTGATGTCAGAGAGCTGGTGGGACCAGGTGGGTTTGCAGGACTGGAGTTTTGAGAGAAACTTTGGTCTTGGTTGACCAGGTGGAGAATGTCAGTCTGTTTGACACTGTGGTCTTGGTTGACCAGGTGGAGAACATTAGAGAGTCTGTTTGACACTGGTCTTGGTTGATCAGGTAGAGAGCATTAATATTAATAATAATAATAATAATAATAATAATAATAATAATAATAATAATAATAATAATAATAATAATAATAATAATAATAATAATAATAATAATAATAATAATAATAATAATAATAATAATAATAATAATAATAATAATAATAATAATAATAATAATAATAATAATAATAATAATAATAATAATAATAATCTTTATTTGTATAGCACCTTTCATACAAGAATTGCAGCTCAAAGTGCTTCACAACAGAAAAAAGACGGGGACACAAAATGAGCACATAAAGTGCAGACATATAAAATCACAGTTTTTCACTGTGAATCCCAATAGGCCACCTTGTTTATAGTTTACTCATCCATCTTATTTGCCAAAGACCTCACGTTACCCATGACGACGGAAGGGAGATATGGTTTGTATCGCCTTCTCTCTCTCCGTGCTTCAGCCCTCTTCTGTCTCGCACGTCACCCACATCCTTGACATCCACGAAAGCCACCATTAGTCCTTTTCAGCTCCTCCGGGACTGTGTTAGTTAAGTCCAGGTTGGTTAGCTGGCTGTGGAGCGCCGGCTGGTTGCGTAGCGACAACAGCTGACCTCTCATGTAAACAAAGAACCCGGACGCTCTGATTAGCTGTTGTCGGCTCACAAACTTGAAAAGTAATTCCACCATCAGCCAGACGGACAAAAACTCTTCTTGCGTGTTTAGAAGGGCATAACTTAAATAAAAAGGACTTGTGTCCAGGTAAAAAATACAATAGAAACGTAGAATTAGATGAAAAGTACAGAAACAGGTAGAGCGATCTGCAGCAGTGGCCGTCTCAGGCGACGCATGCGCACAAATGTCATTGTCCACAATCTGGAAATATGTCTTTTGTCTCATCTTTGAATAAACAAACAACAACAATGACAGCAGACATTATATATACATAAATCAGTAATGGAGACGTAGAACGTAGGAATACAATATATCAACAAGGACCGGGTCTAATGATTAATTTAATGTTTTTTTAAATGTTTCAGTTTGCCCTAGGTAGTCTGTAACGACTATCAGAGGGCAACAGTTCGAACTCCCCATAGAGTCGGTGAAAGGGGTCACCCACAATCTTCCTAGCTTTGTTCCTAAGCACTTCGTTGTAGATGTAGCTTGGCTGTTTTTGCAGCTTCCCTATGGTTTTAGAGGGCAAATTCACTATCCTCTGCAACTTATTTCTTCCTTATGTTCAGATTGCCTTACCACATGGCCATGTTAAAGGTTAAGATTCCCTCCACTAGGTTCTTATAAACTGTTTCTATAATTGACTTACTTACACAAAAGTAAAAAAAGAAAGTAAAGGAGATGGTCCCCTGGGTTCTCCTGTGTTGAGCGTAGTGACATCAGATAGACTTCCATTAACACGGACCCGTTGAGGGCGGTCAGAGAGGAAGTCTCTGATCAGATGGATGATATCTCCATTTACCCCTGTGTCAATACGTCTCTGTATGAGAGTGTGTATCTGCATGGTGTTAAAAGCAGATGTGAAATCTATATATATATATAAATCTATACATGTTAGTTAGCCTGTTAAGCCGTAATAGAGACCGTATTAGATCCCCAATTATCATATCATGGGGTATCATTGGAAAGCCACACTCATTGGCTACAACCCTGTCCAAAGATATTCGAGATTGCCAAATGATTGACGGAGCTAGAGTCCCGGCATTGGGGGGTGGTAATGTGTACCTTTGCATACTTTGGCGCACGCCTCATAGGGCTGGGCGATATGACGATATTATATAAATATCGGGTACTGTTCATTAACGATACACTTTTTAAACGTATCGTGGATATCGTGATGTTTTGCCCTCGCGTTAGAGCATTGTGTTGCGTCAAACTGGTCCACACGTTCAAACTTTGAAAAAAGTTTCAGTCAAGCGACCTGCACAACCCCGCCCCCACACACACACACGCTACTGCATCAAAGTTACTTATGATTAACAAAGGCATTCGTTTTGTGGCATTAACGTTATATAGTTACACGTTCAATAACATCAGCATATTTACCCGACCATAGCTAGCATTGTTGGTCATTCATATCTCAGTTCCTTCCTTTGCTCAGACAGCCCGTACTGAATTGTACCCATTCTGCAATCTGTTAATAAAGTTTTCAATCAGACAAATGTATAGAAAAGCTTTTATTATAACATTCGTTGCAGTAAAATCATCATGCCTCGTTTGGTACTCCTGCGGAGCGCTGGTAGTCTACTCGTGGGTGGCGGGGAGCTAACGTTATTAGCCTCGGTAGGTTTGTTATTGATACACTCGTGTAGATCAATGGCGGACTTCCCGGAAGTAAAAAAACGAATAAGCGCTTGCCGATTGGTGGTAAGAACAGCAGAGGCGGGTGCAAGCAGTGTGACATAATTGGCAGAATCGACTGTCAATCAAAATTCTTCTGTTGCCGTCTACCATGCATTGCTTTGGTTGAGAGAGATAGTGCTCTCTTATTAAAACTCATAAACAAGTCTTGAGCAAGACAAGTTAGTCTGTTAGGTTATGAAAGCCAGTGAGTATTGTATGACTCAGACTTCAGCAATAATCATGACTCATGAGCATTATAAAATAAAAACACACACATGGCATGGTGGAATACCATAAACATATTTCTTGATGTTTCCTTTTTTTAAGTAAGTAAAGAGGCCTATGTTCATATCGGTGAGCACAATTTGTAACACAAAAAGAGAGACGTGTAGCCTATTTATTTATTTAATATTTTATTTATTCATTTTATTATTATTATTTTATTTGTTGCCATGCCTAAAATAATAAAGTCAAGCATAGGGCTAAAACATTTTCATAAAAAATTATAAAAAAATGTGTTTATATGGTTATAATAAAAGCTTTTCTTTACATGTGTCTGATTGATTGATTGAAAACTTTATTAACAGATTGCAGAATGGGTACAATACAGTACAGCTCAATACAACAACAGTGGACTGGAGGATGAAGACCAGAAAAAGACTTTCGGCTTTTTTACATAAGGGTCCTCCATTTTCAATTCATCAAAACATTTAGAGACATACAAATATACAGTAGTTTCATAAAAATGCTAAAATGCTAAATATATGCAATATATAATCTAATAATCCAATAATCTAAATCTAATATATAATATAAAAATGCTAAATGCATGGGTCTTTTCTCTTTAATGTTAGCTTGCAAACTCAAATACTGTCTTGGTAAGCCTCATAATGAATTGTTTGGGGAAAATAGGAAAAACATTGTGATGTTTATCGTGTATCGCCGAAAGGTCAGAAAATATTGTGATATCATATTTAGGCCATATCGTCCAGCCCTATGTAACTCGAGAACCGCTGAACGGATTTTGTCACCTGAAAGTGTGAGGATTCAGAGTTCAGAGGATTGCCTATGTTCAGAGAGTTCATGAGTCCAAAGGGCAGATCCTGACAGAGAGGGCAATCGACGGGCAACAAATAGGGGTTTAATTCTATCTATATATTGTATTAAAAGAAATGCACACCCGAGCCGCTAGAGGTCGGCAAAGTGGCGCGTCGCAAATCATCCTCATGAGGGCCCACATGTGGGCCCATGGATGTTAAGAAGTTAATGTTTTTTTGGGGGTTTTTTTGGCCAAGAGTAAAGACCATAACCCTATCAAAACTAGTCAAAGTGTATATTTTCGTTTTTACCGATGTTTTATACGATTGACCGAAAATAAGAATTTATCGAAAAAATGCTAATTATATCTCTTTTATCGTAAAACCGCAAGGAAATGACTAAATCCAGATTGAACCCTGCCATTGGAAAGAGGAGCATTTTCCCTATCCATAGATGTATGATTTGGCCATAATAAGATCAAGGTCAAGTTCAAGGTCAAATATGAATTTATAATTAAAATCGATTATAATTTATTACTGTATCTACAAATCCTTCTGTTTAATCATCTTCCCTTTATTCATTTGCTTAGATTTTCTTTACACTTGATCTCAAGAAGGTGCTGAATGAGCCCAGTGAGCAAGCTCGGTTCCAGCACAATTGTAACATGGTGTTATTCACAGATGCAAAAATAAATCATAATTTATATTCTCCTTTTTTTCATTATAATTTACTCAAGCCTAGTAACAGACACAATATTTCTGACTCTGGGAATACATACCCCCAGGTCCCTAGATGTTCCTAGATACCAAGAACATGCAAATTGGCCTTGTAGAAGTGGAGCAATCTTCCATTTACTTAGGCATGTACCTTTAGGCGAGATTTCTGAAAATAGGGCTACAGCTTAACCCATTCTCTGCCGGAGCTTATATCCATCCTTGTAGCCTCTCTGCCAGCTCTATTTGTCTATGGAGATGTTCACATTCTTTGCAGGGCTATAACTTTTTTAATTGTATTGCTAAATTGACATTACTACCCATTCAACATCAATTATCTATCGTTCAGGATGTAGTAACGTTTTACTTTTTCATTCACACATTCATACAATAATACGGTCTAGAGCAGTGGTCACCAACCCGTCGATCTTGATCGACTGGTCGATCTTTGAGACTGTCCCTGTAGATCTTTCCATGAAAATTAAAAAAAAAAAAAAAAAAAAAAAAAAAAATTATTATCTTACCCTGAGAGTCCACATTACAGTTCTACTTTTGTTTTGATGTGAAAAGTGATGCTGCACTTAGCACTGACTGAGAAAGTACACATACAGTTCTACTTTTGTTTTGATGTGAAAATGATGCTTCACTTAGCACTGACTGCACTTAGCACTGACTGCACTTAGCACTGACTGAGAAAGTAAACATTACAGTTCTACTTTTGTTTTGATGTGAAAATGATGCTTCACTTAGCACTGACTGCACTTAGCACTGACTGCACTTAGCACTGACTGAGAAAGTATACATTACAGTTCTACTTTATAAAATGCTAATTGTAAATATGTTTGTCAATGTTAATAATATGAGAAAGTCCACATTACACTTCTACTTTTGTTCTGATGTGAAAACTGATGCTGCACTTAGCACTGACTGCACTTAGCACTGACTGAGAAAGTACACATTACAGTTCTACTTTATAAAATGCTAATTGTAAATATGTTTGTCAATGTTAATAATATGAGAAACAAGTCCACATTACAGTTCTACTTTTGTTTTGATGTGAAAAGTGATGCTGCATAAGATGACTGCACTTAGCACTGACTGAGAAAGTACATAATAGTTCTACTTTGACGTTTTAATGTTGGACCAAAGCATTGCATGTAATTAGAATACAGGCAAATAAAAGTAATTTAGTTTAAAGTACAATCTTGGCTGTCTTTTTCTTTCAACGCTTCAATAGGTAGATCTTGCCTTCACCAAAAAAAAATGATCTTGGGCTTAAAAAGGTTGGTGACCACTGGTCTAGAGTATAAATATGTTTATCGTTTTCTGCAGTATTTCATAGAACGTGAGATATAGCCATAAATGCATATTAGATCATCAAATGCAGTTTGATACCGATAGATGCCAGATAAAAAATGTCAACTGTACATGATCCTAGACGTGTTGACTGATCATCTGCGGTTGACCGGAGGGGGGGGGGGGTCGTTTATAATTCCGTGGCCGACGTTAAATCATTTATGTAGTATGGGTGATATATAGATCAGAGCAGTTTGTATGGTAAAGAAAAACGCTGAAACTCACCCCAGTCTCCTGTTACCGTTGGGTGATGAGCGTGGAGCAAAAAGATCGCTATTATGGGATGTTGATCTAGGTGATCCAGTTCCGGTTTGTATAACACTAATATACGTCCAATCATGTTGTTTATTGAGTTATGGCAACGGATCGATATGCGCGGTGTCTGGATAGAGTCCCGCGAGCGATAGCGGACTAAGCACTTCCGGGCACTTACGGTTTTGGCAACTCGCCGATCGGCCACCAGGTGGCGGTATTGAAGCGTTGCAGAGTTGAGCGGAGTCCTACAACACCAGCAAAGACTTTGTGGGTGAAATGTGAATACCATGACGAAAATATGAAATATTGATCTCAATGACGCCGTAACCCGTCATTGGCAGATTACGCATGGCGAGGAACACGTCATTGGCGGAGAAAGGGTTAACAGGTTAGCTAACGTTTAATTTTTTTTATAAAAGACAAAACGACAATTTCCTTTGACAAGCAAAAAATTTACTTTTTTGGTTTAAAACATACTTACAACTTACAACTTTTCTCATGTACTTCTCTCCATGGTTCTCTCCATCACATCCAGGTACAAGGTACCCATGTACATGTCAAAATACTTCCCAAAGGTCAATGAATACCACGATCACAACACCAGAGGGAGCTCCACAAATCATGTTAAACCCAGATTTGGCACAAACAAGGGACTAAACACGTTTTGCAATTATGCCACATCAATGTGGAACGCCCTACCCAAAGCTGTAAAGGAATGTGAATCACTACCCACTTTCAAAAACACTCTCAAAAAACACCTACGGGAGACTGCAATTCGAAACTGGCCCCTGTAAATGTCCTAACACAACCCCCTCCAATGTACAGTAAATTACCAAGTATGGTCTTGTCAATATTCCAATGTACAGTTTTGTTTGTATAGTTGTACAGTGTCCCCCACCCACCCCTCCTACCAACCCCCCCCCCCCCACTCCTACCCAACACCCCCCCCCACCCACCCAACCACCTCCAATCTACAGTCCCCCCCCCCCACCTACCCAATCCAATGTACAGTTTCTACGCCAAATGTATATACTCTTTTTTTCTGGACTCTTTTTGTATCACAAACAGTACTGTATTTGCAAATCTGGTATGTCATAAATGTATAGATGTAGCAGTACTGTCTATCTCTATGTCATGTATGTCATATATGTTACGATGAATTGAAAATGGGGGACCCTGATGTAAACAAGACGAAAGTCTTTCTCTGGTCTGCATCCCCTTAACAATTGTATGTATTTAGCTGTACTGTACTGTACCCATTCTGCAATCTGTTAATAAAGTTTTCAATCAATCAATCAATCAGATAGAAACTATGGGTGCTTCCTGAATTTATGGCTGCATGACAAAAATGTGTAGTTGCCTACAGGGGCGGGTCAACTTACCCACTGGCCCAGTCTCCCTAAGTTAAGACAGTGAAGGCTTTTACAATTTGGTATTTGTTTGGGCAAGTTGTCCAAGTTTAAAATGTCTGGGGTTTTGCATGTAGATTCAGGAAATTAACTTGAACATGTTCTTGAAACACAAAATGTACTTATTAATGATTAATTAATTAAATAATTATATACCATGCCTTAGTTAATCTTCCTATGTGGCTTAGTTCCATAGTTATAATCAGTTCTTGCTAAACATTATAATAATGACATTTGACCTTTACAATGACCTTGAGACATAATAATTACTTCATAAATTGATCCCTTGCACCAACAAACATAGAAAAGGTGATATTATACAAGGATCTAGTTCTAAGAGCTGAGATATGACATGTTCTCTTTCCGACGGTGGCCATATTGGATTTTATGCATACAGGCCACCAGGCGAATACCCCAAGTTGTATGCAGTGATTTTTTAAAACCTTGTGCCCATACCTAACACCATACCTAACTTTTGCAATACCTTTAACCAAATTGCAAAACATATTCCCTCTCAGCTAAATGTTTTACATTTGTAGTATTTTAACATCTCCATAGGCTAGCATCTGCAACGACATAATTCTCTTCTCAATAAAATATTACAATTCTCTCGATACTGGAAGCTACCTCTGATAGCTCTATGTAGCTGTAAAGACATTAATTGTCAATGGATTGGTAAAAAAGAAGAGAGCGCTGCTGGGATACACATAGTAAACCATCAGTGAAAGAAAGCTGCTGTTTGATAGTGTTTCTTTTTCTTGTCCTTTTTTGATAAGTGAATGACAATTGACAATACGGATGTATAGTTTAGCCCAAGAGTAGCCTATTGATCATTTGTTTGTAATATGTTTATCAGATCGACATAAGCATAATAGATATAAGGAACTTAGTTAGTTCACGCCTTATTTCACATCTATGGGCACAGATGTAACTACTATGACAGACAGATATGACCAAATCAACAGATAAAGGTCTGTCCTCCTTTGCCTTTCAGCTATAGGCCACAACAGGATTAACAAGCAGCATCCAGGCTGCAACAGTTGTCTTGGTGCTGGACAGACTGAAAGCTTATAGGGTGGCAATATGCTGGATACTTTAAGACTGTTGAAAGAAACAGGCAACAAAGTGATCTTAATTCATGATTTTGATCTGATGAACATATTACAAACGAATGATCAATAGGCTACTCTTTGGCTAAACAATATATGGATTAATTTACATGTAATTTATATTGCTAATATAATCATTCCATTGCATATATACTTTCAGACTGAATTATCTGTACTAGTGGTCTGTGTACTCTTAAATGCTCCCCAGAACAACACAAACTAAGAATAACTGATATTGTTACAAGGACAGATACAACCACAATGTCATATTGCCTGTTGGGTTTTATCTCAGTATTTTATTAATGTTGACCAGTTTTCAATAACTGCCGTTGGAGCAGATTCACGTTTAAATCACATCAACAACTAAATTTGGAGAATACATTTTTTTTAGAACTTGAGAAATACAAACTGAATGAATGCAAAACACCCAAAAAGCTGAACATTGGTGTACTTCTCTCTTCTCCAGGTACAATTGCTGCATTGCTCCCCAACAACAAGCAGTTATATGAATGAGTCAAGGCTTCACTGCTGTGACCAGTGTGGAAAGAGCTTCAGTCGGTCTGGAGACTTAAAGATACACCAGCGCATTCATACAGGAGAGAAGCCCCATAACTGTGACCAGTGTGAGAAGAGCTTCAGTAACTCTGGATACCTAAAGAAACACCAGCGCATTCATACAGGAGAGAAGCCCTATAACTGTGACCAATGTGAGAAGAGCTTCAGTAACTCTGGATACCTAAAGAAACACCAGCGCATTCATACAGGAGAGAAGCCCCATAACTGTGACCAGTGTGAGAAGAGCTTCAGTCAGTCTGGAAACTTAAAGATACACCAGCGCATTCATACAGGAGAGAAGCCCTATAACTGTGACCAGTGTGGAAAGAGCTTCATCAAGAAGGCAAATTTTCTAATACACCACAGCATTCATACAGGAGAGAAGCCCTATAACTGTGACCAATGTGAGAAGAGCTTCAGTAACTCTGGATACCTAAAGAAACACCAGCGCATTCATACAGGAGAGAAGCCCTATAACTGTGACCAGTGTGAAAAGAGCTTCAGTCGGTCTGGAGACTTAAAGATACACCAGCACATTCATACAGGAGAGAAGCCCCATAACTGTGACCAGTGTGAGAAGAGCTTCAGTAACTCTGGATACCTAAAGAAACACCAGCGCATTCATACAGGAGAGAAGCCCTATAACTGTGACCAATGTGAGAAGAGCTTCAGTAACTCTGGATACCTAAAGAAACACCAGCGCATTCATACAGGAGAGAAGCCCTATAACTGTGACCAGTGTGAAAAGAGCTTCAGTCGGTCTGGAGACTTAAAGATACACCAGCACATTCATACAGGAGAGAAGCCCCATAACTGTGACCAGTGTGAGAAGAGCTTCAGTAACTCTGGATACCTAAAGAAACACCAGCGCATTCATACAGGAGAGAAGCCCTATAACTGTGACCAGTGTGAGAAGAGCTTCAGTCAGTCTGGAGACTTAAAGATACACCAGCGCATTCATACAGGAGAGAAGCCCTATAACTGTGACCAGTGTGAGAAGAGATTCAGCAAGTCTGGAGAATTAAAGAAACACAAGTGTGAAAGTGAGCTCTCAGAGGTTCAGTCAGACATGAACACATGATGACATTCTCACACACACACACACACACACACACACACACACACACACACACACACATACACATACGCTAACCTGCTGCCGTGTGGCAGTGAACGGGTTGACCCTTTGTCGTGTGGCAGTGAAAGGGTTAACCTTCTGTGTATTGTCGCAGTGAAAGGGTTAACCGGTTGGTAGTGCGTCAGTGAAAGGGTTAAGGGGGACAAGTTCATGAAAGTTGTGAGTTGCTTTCAACGGTGCTCGTTTGTTTGTGGTTCGAATGTGTTGTCCATCTTTTCTCCATAAACATACAATTGGTGGATTGACTTTTGTTCAAAGACCACAGTAGCCATTTCAAATTTGGAGGGAAATGTATTTTTTTTAGTGTAAGGCCAAGTGTTCAAAATGGCTCCCCGTTTGGTGTATCACAGGATGAATGTCTCTAAGGAAAATATGGTATAATATAGTTTGATTTGTTTTCTAAATACGTTTTTGTTTTCAAACGAGGGGAGATATTTTCTATAGTACTTGTGTGTGGGTTTACTGACCTATGAAATGTACAGTATTTTATTTCAGGAACATTTGTATAGCTTTTGTAATAAACAGAAATCTTTCCGATGTGCGAGTAAAAACCATTTTCTAGAGCTTTGGATGTAACGTTAGTCTTGGCATGTTGTTCTGCTACTGTTGACCTCTGTAGTTGACCTCTGTTGACCTCTGTAGTTTTCTTAGGAATCAAAGCATTTGCTCCATTCAATGGTTTGAAAACGGTTGGCCCCTGTGCTGTCGTATTACATGTGGTCACAGATGTGGCCATGGTGTGTATGTTTTGTATTAAAAGTGCAAATACTTTATACTTTAAAAATGTCTCATTTATTAATTTATAAAGGGTAGTAACCTTCTTACTGTCTTTTAATATATACTATGTCTATACTATTATGTACTATACTATTGCCTACTATGCCACTATGTCTATACTACTACCTACATTCACACACCGACGGCAGAGGCGACCATGCAAGGTGCCAACCTGCTCATCAGGAGCACTTAGGGGTTAAGTGTCTGGGAGGAGTGGGAATCGAACTAGGAACCTTCCGATTACCAGACGACCTGCTCTACCTCCTGAGCCACTGTCGCCCCTCATGTCTACTAATATCTACTATTTTCAATGCTAATGTCTATACTACTATGCAGCACTCAAGTTCGACACTGCTAGACGAACAACACCATTTACCCTCAGCTGCCAGAGGTGAAGCCCTCCTGCTGACTTTGTAAGGAATGGAATGAAGACTTTCATTCTTAGATAAGATTTAGTCCAGAGTTTCATAAGCCACTGGTGGGGAGATAACAGAGAGACTGAAAGCTATGATCAGTGTAGTCGTTCTAATACATCAGAATACACTACATTGCACTTTCACCCGGTTCACCTTTAAATACTTAACCTACAAACATAACACTGCTCCGTCAGCACAATATTCATGTCATTAAAACTAAAATGCATAGGTTTAATCACCTACAAGGAGGCGGCACGGTGGTGTAGTGGTTAACACTGTCGCCTAGAACACGCCCTCTTTTTGACAGGTCGGTTTGAATTTGACAGCGCGCGGAAGCTTTGAGTTTGATAGTGAGATAGTTGGTTAAGGTGAGTATAGAGTAAGTAGTAGAGTGTTATATTGTTTTTTGTATAGTGTAGTTTCCCCCAACGGCTTTTAGCTGTTTGGGGGAAATTGACGTTTGTCTCGAGGCTCGGACGGGAAATCATGGCAACAAACATTTCGAACGGTGGGCGGATTCCGAGACAGACGGATGAAATGAATGAACGAAAATATGAGTTAAGATTAACAGTTGAGGTGGACATTGAGGGGCCTGATAGAGTCACAATGATGGAGCTTTTGAGGGCGATAAAGTCGGAGTGTGGAACTGTCATTGGATGTCGATACAAGACGCCCAAGAAGTATGAAATCATGTTGATGGATGAGAAGGTGAAGGAGAAACTAATGGACGGATTTAAAATCAAGGACAGTAGAATAATGGCAACAGAACTGTCGAACGATGAGGTTGTCGTCTCTTTTTTGGGTCTGCCTTTATACATAACGGATGAGGACATTCTCGAGAAACTGAAGCTATGGGGAGTGGCGGCAGTAACGCAGATCAAGAGAAGGACGTGGCCTGGAACGGACATTATAGACGGCACAAGGTTCGTAAAAGTGAAGTTCACTGAGTATGTCAAATCCCTGCCGTATTCGACCCGGTTTGAGATTCAACAGGGGATGGAACATTTTCGAGTGATCCATAATAGGCAGGTGCGAGTTTGTAGGCTGTGTCTTCAGCCTGGTCATGTCCTGAGAGATTGCCCGGACTTCAAATGTCACAAATGTGCCCAGCAAGGTCACTACGCTCGAGAGTGTGACACTGAACGAAAGTGCAGGGGATGTGATGAAAAGTACGAGCAGTGTACATGCACGCCCTGGAAGCGCTACGAGGAGCAGGGTACGAGAGGTGAGACCGGTGGGGCTGCCAAGAAGAGTGGAAACGACGGAGGAGAAGCCACTGAGATGGAGAAAACAGGTGGAGAGGACGAGGGTGAGGCAGAAGCAGATGATGAAGACGAAGGAGAGGAAGAAGACGAAGAAGACGAAGGAGATGATGAAGCGGAGGAGGATGAGGAAGAGGAGGAGATCACGCAGACCCCAGATGGAGATCAAGTGGAGATGGCGACAGGGGAGAGCGCAGAGCTGAGTGCGCGTCAGAGTGAACAGGAGAGTGACGGCCTGAGCACACAGCACGCAGATGACGAGGAGAAGGAGCTGACAGTGCGACAGAGAGGGAGAGAGGACACCGCAGGCCTAAATGAAAACATAGATGGTTTTGATTTGGGTCTACTGAAGTCCATGGAGAGACAGCTGGGATCCGGAGCATCTACAGGCGAAACAAGAGCTACTGGGTCTGGGCCGCGGACACGGGGAGGCAGCGCTGGAGGGCGAGGAGGCGGCAGAGCGCATCTGGAGGCGCGCGGCGAAAGGGACGCGGCAGAGGGAACGTCTACATGCGTGGAGGAGAGGAAAAAGAGGGAAGGGTCTATAGGAGGCTCAGAGGGGTTGCCAGGGACCGGGGAAGAGGTGGGGGCTGCATCAGAGGACTCTGAGGAGATGGACACCAGCCCATCTGCTATCAACCTACTGAAAAGAAAATCAAGAGAGGAGAGAGGTGCTAAAGGGAGGTGTATTCAGAAGGTATGATAAGGTATGATATATAGGATAATCAATATATTTTTCGTCATGTGCGCTGCCATCACTGTAACATCGCTTAATGTGAATGGACTGAGGAACAAAACTAAAATTGAGCAGGTGATATCGACTTTTAATACAGATATAGTGATGCTGCAGGAAACGTGGTGGACGGAAAATATAATGAATGATGTGAAAAGAAAATGGACTGATGTATTATATGTAAATCATGGTACAGAGCGATCATGTGGTGTAGCAGTATTATTTAAAAAAGACGTAGTGGAAAATATAAAGGTAATATATGAGGACGCAGAAGGGAGGGTGATTATATTAGAATTTGAACATCAGGGAGTTTTGTTTAGATTAGGGAATATATATGCGCCCAATGTAGAGAAAATTAGGAAGTTCTTTTTTGAAGGGCTAAAGGTGCACATGAAGGGGAATTGTTTGTTTGTCGGTGACTTTAACACTTTGCGAAGTAGGTTAGATACTACGAGCAAGATTTTCAAGTGTGACACAGCTAGAAATACACTAACAGAAATAATGTCTGATGTGGATCTAGTGGATATGTGGAGAGAGGAGAATTCTGGGAAAAGAGGGTTTACAAGGAAACAAGTAGTGGCGGGCTGCTTAAGGCAAAGCCGGATTGATCTATGTCTGGTTAAACGGGAAATACGGAATTACATTAATAATATAGAACAGAAGTTAAATTTTTTGAGTGACCATGCGGCTGTGTGTTTTGATTTAGGAATAGAAATACAAGGGAGAGGTGGGGGTGTGTGGTGTTTAAATACAAGTGTACTGAGTGAGAAGAAATATCAAAAAAAGATATATGGGTATGTGAAAGCTGAAATGGAAAACCCAATGTTTAATGAAAATGTGGGTATGTGGTGGGAACAAGTTAAAATTAATGTAAAAAAGATAAGTATAAGATATACAAAGGCCAGAAATTATAAAAACAAAAGAGAAGAATGGGAATTAAAAAGGTTGCTAGCGGAAGAAGAGGAAAAATTTAAAGGAAATCCAGAACACAGTGCAGAGAAGTATACAGAGCTAGAGGCAAAGTGGGCAGAGAATGAAAGAAGAAAGTGCATGGGAGAAATAATGAGGGGCAAGGCGAAATATGCCCTTGAAGGAGAAAGGAGCACCTCGTTTTTTCTAGGCCTAGAAAAAAGTAAACAGAGAAGGACATACATAAGAGAGCTAGAAAACGAAAGGGGAAAAAGTGAATGACTTAGTTGGAATATTGGATACAGTGGAATCTTTTTATAAAAAATTGTATAAGAGTGAAGGAGTGGATTTTGAATGTGTAAACAATGTACTGGAAACTGTGAAAATGAGATTAGATGAAGGGGATAGAGTGATGTGTGATGGTGAAATCATTGAAAAAGAAGTGAGGGAAGCGATTCAGGGCTTGCAGACTAACAAAAGTCCTGGGCTTGATGGTTTGTCAGGAGAATTTTACAGGGCTTTTGTTGGTCTGCTAGCACCTATTTTGTTGAAAGTGTACAGCGAAATAGAGAGGAATGGTGAGTGTAATGAAGCAATGACCACTGGTGTCTTGACAATTTTATTTAAAAACAAAGGGTGTAAAACAAAGTTAGGAGGATATAGGCATATAAGTTTGTTGAATTCTGATTATAAGGTGCTTACCAAAATTCTGGCCAACAGGGTCAAGAAAGTAATTGGGAGCATAGTGGCGCCAACCCAGGCCTACAGTGTTCCGGGTAGGGACATCACAGAAACTGTAAGAACGATTAAGGATGTAGTAAATTATGTAAATTATAATAATGATGATTGTGCAGTACTCAGTGTGGACTTTAACAAGGCTTTTGACCGGGTTGAGCATTTTTTCCTAATCAGGGTCATGGAGGTTTTTGGTTTTGGGGAGAGGATGGTCAACTGGGTACGTGTTTTGTATAAAGATGCAAAAAGCTGTGTGAAATGTAACGGGTGTATTACAGATGTGTTTAGGGTGGAGCGGTCTGTTAGGCAAGGGTGTCCTCTTTCAGCTTTGCTCTATGCGATTTCCGCAGAGCCTATGGCCACATACATAAAAAGTAAAAAGGAAATAATTGGAATAGGAATACCCTACGGGGAGCAGAGTTTGATCCACCAATATGCGGACGACACTACCTTTACGGTGAGAGACATGGAGAGCATAAATAGAATTATGGAGTGCTTAGAGGTATATGGTAAGGCATCTGGAGCCAAAATTAATGTTGATAAGACTGAGTTATTGTGTGTAGGTAAAGTAAAAATTAGTGATTGTGTGGTTCCGCTGAAAAAAGCAGAGGGGCACATAAAGATATTGGGTGTGTGGATAGGGATAGAGGAGAAAGAGGAGAGGGATTTAACGTGGGTAGGTATAATTAATAAGATTAAACAGGTGCTCCAATTTTGGAAACAACGCACACTAAAATTGAAGGGTAAGGTTGTGGTGATAAATAGCTTATTGATGTCTAAACTGACATATGTGTTAGGTGCCTTGGATATGCCAGAGGCAATAGAAAATGAGATTAATAGGATTGTGGTGGATTTTCTGTGGTGGGGGAAGTCACCAAAAATCACCCACAAAGTCTTAATAGGTAAGTGTAATGAGGGTGGTTTGAATTTAATAGACATAAAGGTAAGGAAGAAAACTGTAAGATTGAAATGTGTACAGAAATATATTTACGATGAGACCAAATACGGATGGAAGTGTTTCTTTAAAGAGAGCCTAGAGAAGGTAGGTAGGTGTGGTGACAATAGCTTATTTATGGGCTTTAAGCCTTTAATGACGGAAAATATACCGGAAATGTATAGGGAGGTACTACAGGCATGGGCAGAGTACCTGCCTAACATTGTATATGATTGTGTGGGACTGGATATGGTTTTAAATCAGCCAGTATTCCTGAACCCCAGGATATGCCACAATAACAATGTATTGTATAGTAAAATCTTCCTGAGAGCAGGGATGACACAGATAAAGGATTTTGTATATGAGTATGTGCCAGGTTTTCTCCCGGTGCAGGCCATTTATGACAATGTAATCGAGGTAGATGATGAATATCGGTTTGCAACTGTCGTGTCAAATTTTGAAAAAATTAAAACTGGATTGCCGAAGGAATGGAGAGAGATAATAGAGAGAGAGTGTGTAGGGAATAGGAGCTGTAGTCTTCCAGAATTAAGGTTAGGAAAGGGGGATGAGCAGAAGGGTTTGGGAAATGTGAGGAGTAAAGATATTTATTAGGGATGCTCGATATTGGCTTTTTTACCGATACCGATATCCGATATTGTCCAACTCTTAATTTCCGATACCGATATCAACCGATACCGATATATGCAGGGTTTCCCCCCCCCCATAAAACTGAATAATTTCAGGTAACTAATAATTTCACTGGATATATATATAACAAATATTGTTATTGTTTTTTTTTTTTTAAACCGATACCGATATTTTCCGATATCACATTTTACTGCCGATATCGGCCGATAATATCGGTCGGCCGATAATATCGGACATCCCTAATATTTATAGATTTTTTGTAACAAAAGAAAGAAGGGTGCCAGCATCGGAACAGGTGTGGGAGAAAGTGTTTCCGGGGTTGGTGGGAGGATCAATAAATTATGGGAAAATGTGAATATAAAGTTTAATAATATCGAATGTGATCATAATGATTTCATGGTAAGACAGAATAGGGTCTATACAAAAACAGTGTTACATCATATAGATACACAGATAAGTAGAACGTGTGATGTGTGCAAATTAAAAGATGAAAGTTTTATGCACATGTTCATTGAGTGTGAAGGCCTGCAGGGCTTCCATGCAGAGCTGAAAGAGGGCATGAGGGCGAGCTGGGGAATAATCAAATATACAGATTGGAAGAGATATTTTTTGTTTGGTGCATTAGATGGAAAGAAGGAGGAGAGAAATCTCATCAATTATGTATTGAGTCATGCCAGGTATGCGGTTGTCTTGAGAAGGCGAATTGCTTTTTCTGAGCAGAGAAAGGTGGAAGTATGGCCAATCTTTTTGAATTTAATGAATAGGGATGTTATGTTGACAGAGATATTGCTGAGTAAGGAGATATTTAAGAGATGGTTCATTAACAGTGGTAAATGTGTTAAGTTTGGAAAAGGTAAAGTAGAGTTTGGTTTTGGATAGGTTTTTTTTGTGGGTTTGTTTGGGTGGGATAGGGGAGGTTTTTTGGTTATGCTTGATTTGTTGTATAGGAAATAAGTATATATAACACTGTTTTCTTTGTGGCTTGTTCTGTTTTTGTTGGTTGATTTAGGGAAGCGCAAAAGAAGGGGGTGGGCTATGCCTGGGAAATGTGAGTAATACATTTAAATAATATAGTGTGTATATATATATAGAAAATGCATAAAATGTAAACTGATTCTTTTTATAATAAAAAGATATATAAAAAAAAAAAAAAAAAACACTGTCGCCTCACAGCTAGAAGGTCGTGGGTTCGATTCCCGCTTGGGGACCAGGTTGCCACGTTGCCAGTTACCCAGGTGGGGTATCTCCCAGGCCTTTCTGTGTGGAGTTTGCATGTTCTCCCCCCGTGTGCTCACAAGGCCCCCCCCCCCCCCCCCGATAAGATAAACCCAATGGAAAAACATGCACAACAACAGATCGCTAACGCTTTCGCTTCCCTGACGAAGACGGACAGGAGCACTTGGATTGGTCCCCAGGCGCGGCGCACACTGCAGCCCTCGTCTGCTCCCAGCTGCCCTTGGGGGGGAAGGACGACGGGATAGGAAGTGCAGAGAACATTTCATCAGCGACTCGGTGCATGTGTGTGTGTTCTTGTGGGTCGCCCATTGCGCGTGTGTGTGTTAACCCTTTCACTGCCACATGACAGAAGGTTAGCCCTTTACTATCACACAACCGACGGCGATGCTCCATCATTAGCATCATTAGCTCCGCGCATCGCCGTCGGTTGTGTGATAGTAAAGGGCTAACCTTCAGTATTGTCACAGTGAAAGGGTTAACCGGCTGTCGTGTGGCAGTGAAAGGGTTAATCTGATGACAAATAAATACTTATACTTTCATAGATTGGTGGAAGAACAGGCAGAGGTAAAAACATGGTCCTGGGTTTACAACTAGAGAGAGCACTTCCTGTCTATAGTTCAGCCAAAGCTTTCCCACAAAAGGGTAAATTGAGGATATGTCACTCTCTCATATCATATGTAGTATAACACTAGTAGTAGTCACTCCACCAGCACCATCTGAGCAGTGGCGGCCGGCCGATAGAGGGCACTGGGGCGCCGCCCCTCCTGGTGAGGAGAAAAGGAGAAGAAGAAATAATGTTTTTTGATTTTAGATTTTTGGACCCCTAATAATAAACTAAACATGTTTAAAATGAATAATAATTACTAATTTTAAGTATGTTTGTGTTTCAAATGCACAATAACGTTAAAATATCAAATATAAATCATTGTTTTGTGCGTGATTCACATGACGTCACTCTCTCTCTCCTGATAGAGAGTATACCATTGTAAAAACATCATATTTTCACCGCCGCAACATTGCCAAAATCCGTCACTGCCTCTCCCCCCCTGCCGCTGAATCCCTCATACACGCCTTCATCTCCTCCCGCCTGGACTATTGTTACACCCTCCTCACTGGCATCACCTCCCGCTCCCTCCATAAACTGCAGATGGTACAGAACTCAGCCGCCCGCCTCCTCACTAACACCCGGTCCCGTGAACACATCACTCCTGTCCTCCACTCCCTCCACTGGCTCCCGATCAAGGAACGCATCAACTTCAAAACAATACTCCTTACCTTCAAAGCCCTCCATAGCCTGCCCCCCCCTACCTGACTGACCTCCTTCTCCCCTACCGCCCCACCCGTTCCCTCCGGTCCTCTTCCACTCTTTCCCTCACTTTCCCGTCATCCAAACTTAAACGTTTTGGTGACCGGGCATTTTCACGAGCTGCACCCCGACTCTGGAACACTCTCCCTCAGACCATCAGAGACTCCCTCACTCTCCACCTTCAAATCCAGACTCAAAACCTACCTGTTCTCCCTAGCATTCAACCTTCCCTACCCATAACCACCCTCCTCCAACCTACCACCCCCTTTTCCCCTGCCCTACGTTCTATCCTCTCCTGCCCTCCCCTCCCTCGTTTCCCTTACTCACTTTCCGACTGTCTCCCCTACTGACTCCTTTATTTGTTATCCGTTACTCGTGGTTTTATGTTCTTGTGTATTCATATTGTTCTCCGTTTCCCTGAGGTTCTATGTTTCTTTGTTTTTTGCCTATTGTCAGCGACTTTGGGTCATTGAAAAGCGCTATACAAAATACATTTATTATTATTATTATACCTCCAAAGCTGGGCGCATAGACATAAGGTGCACAACTGTATCGTCGCAGCCAATGTAAATAGCTCAAGCAAATACATTTAGCCTATCAGGGTCTTCAAATATGATGTCTCGGGCACGTTTTCTAGTGCTCGGAGCAAGCTCTGCGCCACTGTACTCGTCAAGTCGTCAGTCATCAGACAGAAAAGAATGCTTGGAGGAGGAGCCAGTAGTATTTTAATTTCAGATCGTGAGTTAGCTTAGCTAGGCTCGTGGTTTGGTAATAAGAAGTGTATTATCAGGAGTTGGAGAGATCATCACGAGATACTGTACATTCAGACAGTGTTGGATCTAACAAATGGATTTATATGGACACACACTTTATCATGGACAGTTCAAACCCGGACCACAAAAGCTTCTCGAAGCTTGGAACATGTCATGAGCTATTGGGGTTACTTGCATTTGGAGATTAATCACAATGAGATTAACAGATACACAATTCTACACCAAGAAGACGGACAGGAGCGGGGAGACACTGAGCGGGGCGGACTAGTCTGTCCAACATAGCCACTGCGGCGGATCTGCGGCGGACTAACGTGCGACCTAGCTGGAGTGTGAGCAGAGGGATAAAAGGTCCTACCCTCATGTTGGAGAGTACCCAACGCTTGCTTATGGGTCAGCACAAACTCGTCAGCGAGCACTGCAGCCTGAGCCAACGTACCAACTTTTTGCTCACTCAGATACGTAGCCAAACGGTCAGACAGACTACATTTAAATTCCTCCAGTAACAGTAATTCAGACAGTGAATCAAAATCAGACACGTCACTTGCTTTACACCACCGAAAAAATAGAGACTCCTTCTCACGAGCGAACTCCACAAAAGTCCTGCCAGGCAACTTTTTGTGAGCTCAAAACCTTTGTCTGTACGCCTCTGGCACTAGCTCATAGGCTCTAAGTACAGCCGTCTTGATTATGTCATAAGACAAACTGTCAGTCAGAGGGAGGGCAGACAAAATCTCCTGGGCTTTCCCAGTGAGTTTACATTGTAGCAAGAGAGCCCAGACCTCTTTAGGCCATTTTAAAGAGGTAGCAACCCGCTTAAACGCATTAAAATAGGAGTCTACCTCCGCCTCACGAAACTGAGGAACAAGCGATATAAGCTTACTCACATCGAAAGCCCTCACAGCCGTGGAAGAAGGATGAGCAGGACTCCCAATCTTAGCAGCGTCAAGCTCCAGTTGCTTCATCTTAACCTCAGCGTCCACCCGGTGGTTGTCAGCCTCCAACCGGTGGTTCTCAGTGTCCAGCTCCATTTTTCTAATAGCTAACGCAGTGCTTCTCAAACTTTTTCTGTCATGCCCCCCTTTGGCCCATGTTTAAATTTATTGAAATAACACCAATATCATGACCTTTCAAATTGTGCAACCACTTTACAACTGTGCAATTGTGCAACAACATAACAATACTGTCCAATACACTCAAAGACTGTTAAAAAAATACAGACATCTTGTAACATTGCAATACAATCCAATGGACACTCAAGACTGCTTTTTAAAAAATAGAGACATCTTGTGACATTGCAATACAATTCAATGGACACTCAAGACTGCTTTTTCAAAAATAGAGACATCTTGTAACATTGCAATACAATTCAAGGACACTGCTTTTAAAAAGAAAATAGATAGAAAACTTTGTGAAAAACTTGTGAAAGAACTTGTGAAAGAACTTTGCAATTTGTGCAAAAAAAGAGAACATGTAAGTAAATTATGTGAGTCATCACAGCATTAGTGGCTGCAATTAGCCTGTTTTGCACTGCACATCTTTTCAAAACGAGGTTGCAGGCTTGATACTGCCACTCTCAAGTCATGCTCAATGTTGAGCTTAGACCTGTGCTTTGTCTTCAGTGAAGCAACAGCTGAAAATCCAATCTCACAGAGATAGGATGTGGCGAAGGGAAGAAGGATGCCCACAGCCCTCTGCCCTATGAGTGGATGCTCCCTCTCCACACCAAGCCAGAATTCACTCAGTGTCTGAGCTGTAAACCTCAGCCTCAGGGTGGAGTCAGAGGTCATTTCGATGAGTTGCTCCTCTTCAGCAGAGCTGAAATCAGCAGGTGCTGTAGATAGAGAGATACTTTATTTGTAATTAATTGCAAATTAAACACAACACATTTCAGTTTTACAACAATCCATTCCAGCTAGATAGCAGCATATTATTATTATTATTATTATTATTATTATTATTATTATTATTATTATTATTATTATTATTATTATTATTATTATTATTATTATTATTATTATTATTATTATTATTATTATTATTATTATTATTATTATTATTATTATTATTATTATTATTATAATAATTATTATTATTATTATAATTATTACTATTATTATTATTATTATTATTATTATTATTATTATTATTATTATTATTATTATTATTATTATTATTATTATTATTATTATTATTATTATTATTATTATTATTATTATTATTATTATTATTATTATTATTATATAATGTACAAGATAAATAAAATCTATGTAACCTACAGCACAAATGTCATAATTAGTCAGTCAATAACATAAAATACCAACCTGCTGCATTGAATGGATCCACCACCCAGTCATACTGAGCACTGAGATGTGCTGCCTTAGACAGGGGATCACTGTGGTGACTTGACAAACACTGCTTTCAGAAAACTCAGTCAGGTTCTCAAAGACATCAGTCTGTTGTTCATCAAGGCGCCTGCCCCACATCTCCAGCTTTCCACTGAATGCAGTGATCTTGTTTGCCAGGTCAGGTAGGTATTTATCTTTGCCTTGAATTTAATTGAATAGAATACTTTATTTAGATGTTTGCAGAAAAAAATCACATGACAGTAAGTACAAGGTCAACTAAATAGGATTAAAAAACCCAAGAAAGCCAATGGCTTGTTTCAATTGGGGTCCTTTTGTAATCGATTCATATTACATTTAGTGACAAACAGACAGACACTAGTCTACTCTAGTTTAGAGTAGACATGACAGATACTAGAAGACAAAAAATATCAACATACCTTGAAGCTGAAGGTTTAATTCATTCAGCTTTCCAAAGACATCGCTGAGATAGGCCAGTTTCATCAGAAATTGTTCATCATTGAACTTGCTTGCAGCTTCTTGCATGCTCTCCTCCTCCAAGAACACCCGAATCTCCTCTCGTAGTTCAAAGACTCGCGACAACACCTTCCCTCGCGAGAGCCACCTTGCCTCGCTGTGAAACAGCACTGCAGAATGGTCAGCTCCCATCTCCTCACACAGCACAGAGAACAGGCGCGCTTTCAGGGGTCGGGTTTTGATGAAATTTACCACGTTTATAACTTCTGTCAAACCCTCATTCAGCTCAGGGCTAAGCTGTCTTGACGCTAGCGTCTCTCTGTGAATTTACAGTGCGTCCATTGCGCGTTTCGCGAGACCCCCTTGATGAGCGCCTGTAGCCCCCTCCTTTTCCCTGCCATGGCCTGCGCACCGTCAGAGCAAAAGCCCACACAGTTCTCCCATTTCAGTCCATGTTCTGTCAGGTAACTGTCAATAATTTTGAAGAGCTCATCAGCTGTCGCTCTGTTTTTGACATATTTGCAAAACAGCAGATCTTCACTCAGTGACTGGGAATTTACAAAGCAAACATAGGAAATAAGCAAACAGTCTTTATTGCTGTCAGTCTTTGACAAGGCAACACGCATGTCATCCTCAAGGCTCAACTTGGCCCTACATTTTGTTTTCAGAGTTGTCATGGATGAAAAGCCAGCTTCACACAGATATGTGGTGCTGAATGGTATCAACACCTTAACTGCTGCATCATGAGATACTTGGTACTCAGCACCACACTCTGAAACTAGCTCTCCAGGTGGTATCAGATGAGATTTCAATGAGTTCTTCCAAGAGTTTGGATGGAGATGTGTCAGGAAGCTTTGTCTCAATGTTGTCTGTAAAGTTTTTTTTTTATCCAGAGTAACTTGGTGATCCTTTTCTGTGTTCTATTAAATAATGATTTTCAGATTTTGAGAAATGGTCAAACAGATAGCACTTTAGTGATCATTTTCTGTAATCCAAAAAGAATAATAAAAAATAAAAATAAAAACGTATTTTTTTTAATCTCAACTTCACACTTTGAGAAACACTGAGCTAACCGATGGTCTGTGTGGGATAGCTCTTTGTGTGTTCTGGTAATAGAGCTGAGGCCAATGTTAATTTTGGCAGCTATTTTCATTTTAGTTTTAGTCTTAGTCATGTGTCAAGTGCTCCTTTTTCATTTTCATCATATTTAGTTTTCATTTAGTCAGTTTTAGTCAATTAAATGTTTGAGCATTTTAGTCTTAGTCAGTTTTCGTCTCAATTTTGTCTTTTTAGTTTTAGACTTGATTTAGTCGACAAAAACGGATGACATTTTTGTCTATTTTTAGTTAACTGAAAAAAACTTCAGAAAGTCAGAAATAGTCAACATGGAACATTTTCTGATTTAAATTGCATATTTATTTTTTAACCTAGGGGAATCTGAGTTGGTGGCACAAGTGATACACAGGAAGTATATGTTGGTGTAGACATGGTCCAATGTATTGTTGCTCCTACAGTATATGTTGGTGTAGACATGGTCCAATGTATTGTTGCTCCTACAGTATATGTTGGTGTAGACATGGTCCAATGTATTGTTGCTCCTACAGTAGTACATAAAAAAAATGATATTATATATATTATAAAAAAAAAATCTTTTCATTTTACAGCTACTGTTTTATATATACTGTTTTTTAGTAATAACTAGAAAGTAATGGTAGTTATTCAACAACAGGTGATTGTATAGATTAGTATTAGTATCATTAATTGACAACTAAGCTCAATGAGTTCACCCACGGAATGGTTGTTGGTACATTGGTTCCACACGGACGTTAAACGTTGTTGCGCACTTCCTATCCAGAGGGTTCCGGTTCAGTTAGCTCCTAGCAGAGGATCTGTTGTGATTTTTAATGCAAAATAAATATTCAACATTCTCTTTTGAGACTCCGCCTCAGACTCTTATCATTTGGCACTAAAAGCTAAACATTGCCACTGTCTATCTGTATGTCATGTATGTCATATATGTTACGATGAATTGAAAATGGGGGACCCTGATGTAAACAAGACAAAAGTCTTTCTCTGGTCTGCATCCCCTTAACAATTGTATGTATTGAGCTGTACTGTACTGTACCCATTCTGCAATCTGTTAATAAAGTTTTCATTAATTCATTCATTCAGTCACCGGTATGGCTGTCTGCATTATGTCATTAATTGTGTGCGAGAGTTCGATCAGTTAGCCACGTTAGCGTGAGCTAGGTTAGCCACTAGCTAACGTGAGCTAGATGGAAATACAAACAATGTGGTGAATAAGTGATTTACCTTGGAATACTCCTTTGCCAACTTGCTGTACTTTGCTTGCAGGTCTGCAGCTGGATTATGAATAGTCCCAACTTTAGCCATGGTAACGTTCAGCTAAAACTAGCTTTTTAAATAGCTCCAGCTAATGCTAATAACACAGAGCTCCCGTCAGCCGTCACACTGTTCTGTCGGGACGATGGCATTAAGAAAAGTTATAATTAGTTTGTCTCGTCTTGTTTTAGTCAGCAATATCAATATACATGAAGAGAAATTTCGTCCTGGTTTTTGTAAATTACATTTTTGTGTGCTCAGTTGTGGTCAACGATATTTAATAAACTATTTAGTGTTAAGCTACAGGTCGCCTCTATATATCTCAATCGCCTACTCGAGATATAAACCCGCGGCCGCTCGATATCCCCCGGCGAGGTGCTAAACTCGCCAAGTTCTCGAGTCAATTTACTATTTCTGTCTAGATTACTTCAAGTCACTGGTCTTGTGATATCCAGTTGATATGAAATGTAATCATGAAGAGTTGTTAATCTCTTCTTGTTTGAAATAAACCGAATGTATTGTCTAGGAGAACTATTATATCATCCACCATCACCGTCCTCATTTGTGAGGAATGGTCTGTAATACTGCTCATTTGAAAGCTTGATGATATTACTTCATCGTTTAATAAGTATTACCACTGTACTAACACGTAATCATTGTTTGCACTCCCCGGCCCCTCCTGTCCTCCTCCTCCTCCTCCGTCAGTGGAACCGACCGTCTTGAACCCTGCAGTGATTCAGACGGTCGAGGTCCCACATAAGACAGAGTCAGTCTGGACACAGAGACACCGGAACCCGCAAACAACACCCATCTACATGCATAGTATTTCTTATCAGTACATAGCATATACATATGTATATATATATTTTTTAGCTGAAAAGCATTAACCAGTCAATTGATTCAATCTGTATTTCAGGACATAGTCACCTCAGAGGAAATCAGGGCGCGGCTGGTATTTGCTGGCATTGCTGGCAGGAATCAGTCCAAGAACTCAATGGATTATAAAAAGTCATTTTTATTTCAATAAAGTTACAGAAAAAGACTTGAGCGGAAATATCCATTACAGTTTAAAAGAAGTATAACACAAAACATCTCATCTGGCACGGCTTGTGCCCGCAAGCAACATCTTCCTATCTCTCTAGCTCAGTGTAAAAATCTGCCTGTGATCTGGCCAGTTGCCCTTTATAAAGGGCCCCAGATCTCTTCTGCTTATTGGTCCAAATACAGCGCTGTCACCGTGATGTCATTTCACCAGCCAGTCAGTGCACGGTACGTGGGGACTGGCTCTCCTCCCTTTCTACTCCACTAGGCCGTAACTCGAAAAGTAATTGTAACATTTTTTGCTGGAACAGACTCCCATTGTTTCTGCTGTGGAAAGTCCCTTCACTTTTCATCTCATTCAGACCCCACAAAGGGTTAACCGGTCGGAGAGCTCAGAGAAGAGGCCCTGCTGCCAGGTTGACTCCCTATTTCTGGCCTGTTCCCACAGACAACAGGCACCTTTTCTTCAGACATTAAAGGCTCATTTCCATTTTTATAAGTAGAGCCATCATTTCATTATCCTCCAGAGTTCAGTTTTTAAAGTCTATAAAAGATTATACTGGTCATATTATACGAATCAGGATGTCAATTTCCAAGAGTGTCACTTGTTGATCTGTGGCATTTCACACCCACTCTGTCATCCTGGGCGGTCATTTTCCATTGTCTTAATAGCGTCTGTACTGGGGGACGAGATGGCGATTGTGGGGTCACGTGGCTGTGACTCTCCACACCCCCTCTGCCATCTTGGTACCTTGTTACCCTGGTAGCCGGCGGGAAGACTTGCATCTGTTGTTCCCTGGCTGGACGGCTCGACAGGATAGGGGTCACGTTGTTGCTTGGTATCCGGCGGGAAGACTTGCATCTGTTGTTCCGGCCGATGCACCCAGGCTGTCGTCGTCTTGGTCATCTTGGTCATCTTGGTCATCTTGGTCATCTTGGTCATCTTGGTCATCGTGGTCATCTTGGTCATCTTGGTCATCTTGGGGTCGCCCCCTCTGACCTCTTGGATCTCTCCCATAGTTTGAGGTAGGTTGATTTGTCACTTCTCGGGCGACCCCCACGGGTCCCCGAGACTTGTAGCAGCAGTCCTCTATTGAAGTGTGGTTGGCCTGGTCGTGTGACCCTGTCCGTAGGCCTCGCAGGACATCACAGATACAGTCCACAGAGGACTCATTTCTTTTCTCTCTTTCAGGTCCATTCAGGGCTCTCGTCGCCCTGTAACCTGGGTCCAGGCCGATGTCTCTCTGTCCGGTCTGGGAGGTCTAGGAGGTCTGGGGGGTCTGGGAGGTCTGGGAGGTCTGGGAGGTCTGGGAGGTCTGGGAGGTCTAGATGAGGACCTTGAGGATGCTCTGGAGCTTGACCTATCGTGTGACCCTGTCCGTAGGCCTCGCAGGACATCACAGATACAGTCCACAGAGGACTCATTTCTTTTCTCTCTTTCAGGTCCATTCAGGGCTCTCGTCGCCCTGTAACCTGGGTCCAGGCCAATGTCTCTCTGTCCGGTCTGGGAGGTCTGGGAGGTCTGGGAGGTCTGGGAGGTCTAGATGAGGACCCTGAGGATGCTCTGGAGCTTGACCTATCCCGGTCTTCCTCCAGTTCCGATTTCTGACCTGAGTCAGTATATTCCTTCTTGCCATCCGCTGCGTCGTCCGCTGACTCCGGGGGACAGCCCCCCCCCCCCCCCCCCCGTTTAAGAGTGTGGCACTGGTTCAGGTTTTGTCCCTTTACCAGCGCACCTTTACCAGCGCACATTGTTCACAGGCCTTTCGGACTGTTATCGCTCTTTGTTTGGCTTTAGGTATGAGAATGTTGTTAGTTCTCAGGTATACCAACATCCTCTTACTTCCGGCATGTCCAAGGTTATCATATACCTGTCTGTTCATGTGAGTAGCCTCGTCCTGTTAGCAATGGCTAGTTAGCCTGCTATTCGCTCCTATTCGCAATGGCTATTTCAGCCTGCTCGCAATGGCTATTTCAGCCTGCTATTCACAAAGTAGAGGTTTTTTTTCTACTTAAGTTCTGACTTTAAGTAAGCATTTAGTTACTTCAAGTCATGAGTAAACCTTTTTACCGTAATCACAAAAATATACTTTAAGTGTGATTCTTTCTTTGAGTAGAACCTTCTACGTTTTTTTTGACTGTAAGAAAACATTACGTAACTTTTTAGTCATGAGTAACCGCTACTTCAAGTCGTTACTTATCAACCCTCTCTTGTTCCTGATAGATTTTTTACCAATTTACTTTTGGCTGTCTGCTGCGCTCTGCAGACCATCTACGTCACCATTGTTCCAGATCTCGAACATTAGGAAGAGTCTTGGTTGGAGAGGTTCTGCCGATAAGACCAATCTTGAGTAAGGTTGACTCAAATCTGTAACTAATTCTACTCCAGAGACACCTGACAGCAGTTATTTCAGTTAATATTCTTTCGGCTGTTGATACCTATTTAATTAGTATACAGCCCAACTCACTTGAACTCATGTTCTAAGCCCCGGAACCTCCAATCCGTTTTGACAGACCTATAAACCAGTGACTTGGCCGCCTAAGCACCACAGCGTCCTGTATGCTGAGGCTTCCAAGTCTCCACAAATCTGATAAGCCCGTCGGATACAGAGACCCTGATGCTCGCTCTGTCCCCCCGCGTCAAGGTGCTAAGCTTGATGAGAGTTTGCAGAGTCTCAATTTGTTACCCATAGGCGCTGGTGAGTGTACATCTCATGCAGCTGATATGGTTGGTAGGGTGCTAACCTACCAAATGGTTGCTGTCAGGAAATCCCTTCTGAATGAAATAGATTACAAATTCACTTTACTTTACTCTGGGTTTAGAGCAAGGACGGACATCTTTACATATTATACTTAAAATATATACAAAATGCATGTAGTATTCTATGTCATGTTTCTTCCTAAATGACAATAACACTACATATTCTTCCTCTTGACAGATGAGCGGTATGTCAAGTGCAGTTTGCACTTGCTTGAGTGTCACGTGTCAGGGCCCCAGAAGGTAATTTCTCCCTTTGTTGCCCTCATCTCTGCTTGCTGCTCTGGGGTTAGTTTCTCCCCCATGTTTCTCCCGTCAAGTGCAGGTTGCACTTGCTTGAGTGTCATGTGTCAGGGCCCCAGAAGGTAATTTCTCCCTTTGTTGCCCTTATCTCTGCTTGCTGCTCGGGGGTTAGTTTCTCCCCCATGTTTCTCCCGTCAAGTGCAGGTTGCACTTGCTTGAGTGTCATGTGTCAGGGCCCCAGAAGGTAATTTCTCCCTTTGTTGCCCTTATCTCTGCTTGCTGCTCGGGGGTTAGTTTCTCCACCATCTTATCCCCTGGATCTTGACCGGGGGTCCTTACTTCTCTTTCCATCATTTGGGCCATTGAAGCCCCTTTGGTGAGCTAGCGTCTCCTTGTGCTAGCTTCTCTTGAGCTATTACTCAATATGTTGAGTAATCAGAACTGTGTTCAGTTTCAGAGGTATTTAGCTCCCCATCCTGTTCAGGCTCAGACTCAGTTTCACCTGAAGGTGTCATCTGTGGCCTCGGGTTCTGATCCTTCATCTGAATGTCGCCATCCTCCTCTTCTGGGCCATAGAAAATGGAACAGTGCTCATAATTGATGTTTTTGGCCTTTAGGTACTCGTCTAGAGAGTTGAACGCCTCTATGTCAGTGGAGGGAGATACTCGTTTTGAGGTGGAGCCTGGCGCCTCATAAAGAGGAAGAATGACTACATCGTCTTCTTGGTTTTTTCCATTTCCACACTCGTCTTTGATAGTGCGTCGCAGTGTTCTTGAGCGAGACACATCACCCCTTACTGCCCCCGTTAAGCAGGTTGGCACCTTGCATGGCTGCCTCCGCCGTCTGTGTCTCTTAAGCCCTTGCTGGTTCCTGAAGCTCATGTAACACTGGTCACAGTAGTATGGTTTCTCTCGTGTGTGCATCATGTGGTGTTGTTTAAGTTCTGCCTTCCTCTTGAAGGTCTTTCCACACTGGCCACAGCAGTAAGGTTTCTCTCCTGTGTGTACCACGTGGTGTAGTTTAAGACATGTCTTTGTCTTGAAGCTCTTCCCACACTGGCCACAGCAGTAATGTTTCTCTCGTGTGTGTACCATGTGGTGTAGTGTAAGGTTACGCTTCGCCTTGAAGCTCCTCCCACACTGGTCACAGCAGTAAGGTTTCTCTTCTGCGTGTACCATGTGGTGTTGTTTAAGTGCTGCCTTCGTCTTGAAGGTCCTCCCACACTGGGTGCAACCGTAAGGTTTATGGTCTGTATGTACCAGGTGGTGTTTTTTAAGTTCTGCCCTCGTCTTGAAGGTCTTCCCACACTGGTCACAACCGTAAGGTTTATTTTCTGTGTGTACCATGTGGTGTTGGTTAAGACATGTCTTTGTCTTGAAGGTCTTTCCACACTGGCCACAGCTGTAAGGTCTCTCTCGTGTGTGTACCATGTGGTGAACTTTAAGCGCTGTCTTTCTCTTGAAGCTCATGTCACACTGGTCACAGCCGTAGGGTCTCTCTCCTGTGTGTACCACGTGGTGTAGTTTAAGACATGTCTTTGTCTTGAAGCTCTTCCCACACTGGCCACAGCAGTAATGTTTCTCTCCTGTGTGTACCATGTGGTGACGTTTAAGGTGAGCCTTCGTCTTGAAGCTCCTTCCACACTGGTCACAGCAGTAAAGTTTCTCTGCGTGAAACACATTATAATCACACTCAGTGATTACTGCCTTGCCCGGTTTCAAGGGTTCTTTGGTCCTTATTTCCATTACCTGTTTCCTCAGGTTCCGGTAATAAGCGCCTCCTGCCGTTACCATGCTTGTTTCCCATCTACCATAGCTCGTCAAAGATGGTCCAGTGAAGGTGAGAATTGACCATGGTGCGTCAGAGTTGTCGGTCCAGACTGGGTAGTTAGTGACTGTTATGTCTGGTGTTTCTTTGTGAGAGTCTGTAGATGTTCCTCTCGCCCCTGAGTGTTCGGCATGGCGAGAGGTATAGGCTGCTCTCGCTTGTTTCACTTCCTCGTGAACACGTGGTCCTGGGCTTAAGCACCGCAGGGAGTAATCTCGCCCTGGGGTTGATGTAGCCATTGGTGTAGCTGATCCCCCCAGCGTCTGTAGTTGTCCCCCGCTAGTAAATTCCCTCATTTCACATCCAGAGGGGTCACTAATTGAGCGGGGTTCCCTCTGGCTGATGTACTCGTGAGGGGGAACAGGCCGTGCTCGGTCTGCGTCTGCTCCTGAGTCCTGACTACGTTCCTGCGTCACCCCCTCCTGGGTGTGCCTTGCACCGGTAAACTGGAGTGCAGGGCTTTCAGGGTTAGTGAAACCCCCTGAGCCTTCTCTCTCCGTGCTGGGAGGCCGAGTGCCTGGTGTTTCCTCATACATCCTCCCGGGTCCAGACGGGGGCCTCTGTTCTGAGTGACTCGCTTCCCGCGGTGTTCCCTGAGGACCAGACCATGTCTGGTTTCTGTATGCCACCTCGTTCATGACCTGTGTGAGGTCTCCGACCATAGTGGGCTCAATTTCTTCGAACAGATTTCCCCAGCCATTACGGTAATGTGATGGCCATGCCTCCATTTGAGCTCTGCGCACTGTGTTTGCTTGGTATTTGTCCGGGACTAGCAAAACCACTGCCATGGATGCAGCTGGTATTTCTTGATAGGCTTCCAAGAAGCACCATATGCTCGTGTTGACATCATAGTGCCAAATCCCTGTTCCGAACAGTGTCATGACTAGGCTTGTTATGCCTACTCTCTGGGCTTGTCTGAAAATACTCCTGTAATATGCCAGGAGTACTCGGGTTTGGCCTTCAAGGTCTGTTCCGGGCAGTATGTCTTGCATGGCAATTGTCAGTATCCCCTCGTAACCCTTATTTTTAAGTAGGTAGGGGACTCCTACCAGCACTGTGCCATCCTTAAGGAGGTTATGAGGTTGTCTGGCCACTTCTCTTGCACACCAGTCGGCGTAGCCGGGTCCTGCCATGTCTTGTATGGTTTTCGCCATCCCCCCCCCATTACGTAGGCCTCTGTTGGCCGGGTTAACCACAAATGTGTGGTTTCCTTTTGGTACAAAGTTTTGTAACCATATGGAGCAGACCCATAGGTGCTGTATATGCTTAGGGTTTCCTGGTTGAGATCTGGGTTTGATAGTACATGAGATTTCATTCAACCTTGACATGCCAGGGGGCATGGTCTGCTCCGCTGGCGTAGAGTTTGGTGTAGGGATTTGGGGCAGGGGGCTCCATTGTCCCTGAAGTCCCAGGCCTTCGGGCCAGTATGCAGGGGCCGTAGCCGTCGGGACCGTTCGTGTTCCAATTACGGCCTGCTGTACAGCTGGCAGCTCTGGATATAGGGATTCGCTTGGTTCTGTGAATTCCTCACTTCCCGCAAACGTATCAGGGGACTCAGGGTGTTCCTCCCATTTTCCTGGGTAGTCCAGACCCAGGTCGGGTATGGACACTCCCAATCCCTCATCCGAGGGTGATTCCTCCTCTATGATGTGGGAATGATTGTGAGACATCGTGTTAGCACTGGTTTGTTAGCCGATGGTGAGCTAGTTAGCTTCCGTCTGGCTTCGTGTCACGTAGCTTTGGGCTAGGTAGCCATCCAGTTCACCTTTCTGTGAATGGTCGTTTTGACTTCGCTTCACATACTGTCTCCCCTCCTTGCATACAGTATCTTTGGGCTAGGAGCCATCCAGTTCGCCTTTCTGTGAACGGTCGTTTTGACTTCGCTTCACATACAGTCTCCCCTCCTTGCATACAGTATCTTTGGGCTAGGAGCCATCCAGTTCGCCTTTCTGTGAATGGTCGTTTTGACTTCGCTTCACATACAGTCTCCCCTCCTTGCATACAGTATCTTTGGGCTAGGAGCCATCCAGTTCGCCTTTCTGTGAACGGTCATTTTGACTTCGCTTCACATACTGTCTCCCCTCCTTGCATACAGTATCTTTGGGCTAGGAGCCATCCAGTTCGCCTTTCTGTGAACGGTCGTTTTGACTTCGCTTCACATACTGTCTCCCCTCCTTGCATACAGTATCTTTGGGCTAGGAGCCATCCAGTTCGCCTTTCTGTGAACGGTCGTTTTGACTTCGCTTCACATACAGTCTCCCCTCCTTGCATACAGTATCTTTGGGCTAGGAGCCATCCAGTTCGCCTTTCTGTGAACGGTCGTTTTGACTTCGCTTCACATACAGTCTCCCCTCCTTGCATACAGTATCTTTGGGCTAGGAGCCATCCAGTTCGCCTTTCTGTGAACGGTCGTTTTGACTTCGCTTCACATACTGTCTCCCCTCCTTGCATACAGTATCTTTGGGCTAGGAGCCATCCAGTTCGCCTTTCTGTGAACGGTCGTTTTGACTTCGCTTCACATACTGTCTCCCCTCCTTGCATACAGTATCTTTGGGCTAGGAGCCATCCAGTTCGCCTTTCTGTGAACGGTCGTTTTGACTTCGCTTCACATACTGTCTCCCCTCCTTGCATACAGTATCTTTGGGCTAGGAGCCATCCAGTTCGCCTTTCTGTGAACGGTCGTTTTGACTTCGCTTCACATACTGTCTCCCCTCCTTGCATACAGTATCTTTGGGCTAGGAGCCATCCAGTTCGCCTTTCTGTGAACGGTCATTTTGACTTCGCTTCACATACTGTCTCCCCTCCTTGCATACAGTATCTTTGGTAGTTGGCTCTCGTCTGGCTAGGTCCAGTTCACTTCCTGTGGGCAAAGCACGAAATTATGTTGCACTTGTAACTCCCCCCCCCCCTTTCTATTCATTTGTGATATCCCCGAGTAGAGCCTTCCACTCGAGTCGCCAGTAGAGCTTTCTACTTTAATTTTTTCCAAATCTGTAATTTAATTTTACTCCAGAGGCTTTTGACAGTAGTCCTGTCTTCTTCGGCCGTTTTGGCTTCGCTGATGTCTCTCTAAACTGCCAGACATTTTAGAGAGAGGGTTTTCTTTACCCCCTCTTTTTTTTTTCTTTAATCCAATTTTGCGGGCTCAACCGCTCCACCAGCAATGCCCCCACTATGCAGATGCCTTTAATTTGCCACTGCTCTCCATCGAGGGCCCTACAGATCAATATCCTTTGACTGGTGTATTCTAAAACTCGGTTCTCCGTTTTTTTTTTTTTTTTTTCAATATTTCTAGTTTATTTTATTTTGGCTGTTATCTTACCGATCTCAGCCCTAACCCAGGGACGCCATGTTAAGCTACAGGTCGCCTCTATATATCTCAATCGCCTACTCGAGATATAAACCCGCGGCCGCTCGATATCCCCCGGCGAGGTGCTAAACTCGCCAAGTTCTCGAGTCAATTTACTATTTCTGTCTAGATTACTTCAAGTCACTGGTCTTGTGATATCCAGTTGATATGAAATGTAATCATGAAGAGTTGTTAATCTCTTCTTGTTTGAAATAAACCGAATGTATTGTCTAGGAGAACTATTATATCATCCACCATCACCGTCCTCATTTGTGAGGAATGGTCTGTAATACTGCTCATTTGAAAGCTTGATGATATTACTTCATCGTTTAATAAGTATTACAACACGTAATCATTGTTTGCACTCCCCGGCCCCTCCTGTCCTCCTCCTCCTCCTCCTCCGTCAGCGGAACCGACCGTCTTGAACCCTGCAGTGATTCAGACGGTCGAGGTCCCACATAAGACAGAGTCAGTCTGGACACAGAGACACCGGAACCCGCAAACAACACCCATCTACATGCATAGTATTTCTTATCAGTACATAGCATATACATATGTATATATATATATTTTTTAGCTGAAAAGCATTAACCAGTCAATTGATTCAATCTGTATTTCAGGACATAGTCACCTCAGAGGAAATCAGGGCGCGGCTGGTATTTGCTGGCATTGCTGGCAGGAATCAGTCCAAGAACTCAATGGATTATAAAAAGTCATTTTTATTTCAATAAAGTTACAGAAAAAGACTTGAGCGGAAATATCCATTACAGTTTAAAAGAAGTATAACACAAAACATCTCATCTGGCACGGCTTGTGCCCGCAAGCAACATCTTCCTATCTCTCTAGCTCAGTGTAAAAATCTGCCTGTGATCTGGCCAGTTGCCCTTTATAAAGGGCCCCAGATCTCTTCTGCTTATTGGTCCAAATACAGCGCTGTCACCGTGATGTCATTTCACCAGCCAGTCAGTGCACGGTACGTGGGGACTGGCTCTCCTCCCTTTCTACTCCACTAGGCCGTAACTCGAAAAGTAATTGTAACATTTTTTGCTGGAACAGACTCCCATTGTTTCTGCTGTGGAAAGTCCCTTCACTTTTCATCTCATTCAGACCCCACAAAGGGTTAACCGGTCGGAGAGCTCCGAGAAGAGGCCCTGCTGCCAGGTTGACTCCCTATTTCTGGCCTGTTCCCACAGACAACAGGCACCTTTTCTTCAGACATTAAAGGCTCATTTCCATTTTTATAAGTAGAGCCATCATTTCATTATCCTCCAGAGTTCAGTTTTTAAAGTCTATAAAAGATTATACTGGTCATATTATACGAATCAGGATGTCAATTTCCAAGAGTGTCACTTGTTGATCTGTGGCACTTCACATTTAGTCTCGTTAGCGTCACATGGTATTCAATAACGTGACATCACGTCTCGTTGTCGTCATGACAAAAACCTTCGTTGACGAACATCTTTCGTCATCAATTTAGTCAACAAAATTAACACTGGCTGAGGCTCTTAGGGTGCCTTTGGTAGAGCTGGTGAAGGCTCTGGTACTTGCATTGTTGTTACTATAGGAAATATCTTTTGTGTTCATCTTTATAGTAGAAACTGTGTCTTTATTGTTGTGTATCTTGTGTAGAGCTGTGGCCTTTTGGGCATTAGGAATGGTGTAGAGCTGGTACCTGAAGCTCTGGTTCATTGTATTGTGTTTAAGTCATTATAGTTTGTTGCACATTTCTGTTAACCCTTTGAATATTTGTTCCCTGTTCACCCAGCCTGTGGTGATTACTTTTCTATGTATTAATCTTTTGTTTCGCACAGAGGGACAATTGAGGACAGGAAGATACCCTGGGGTCTACATTTTGCATCACGTAGGTGACCTGATGTTAAAGACACCAGCCTTAGAGTGAGCACCGCCACCTGTACTTTTGGGCGTCAGCGCCTGTAAGGGGGGGGTGGGATTTCATTTCCTTTTGTATTTTCATTTGGTGCCACTAGTAGTTCTCCTTGATCTCTGTGTTGCTGTGTTTATAAATAAATACTATTATTTTGCAAACTGTTTCCCTGGTTTTGTGTCACTGCACCCTCACCTACCCTGTCTGTGGCCTTGTGTTGCGTCTCCCTACTGGGGTACGTAACATAAATCAACCAACAAACTAGATTCTTGTACCGGATCTCCTCTCTGGTAAACAAGAATACCCTGAAGACTCTGGCAGGAGCACTCATTCAAGGCTACTAGGACTATGCTTGCACCTCATGGTACCAAAGCACCTCAAAGGCGCTAAAAACAAGATTACAAACATCACAAAACAAACTGGTCAGACTTCTACTTGACCTTACCCCTAGAACCCACCTCACCCCTGCCCACTTTTACAACCTAGGATGGCTTAGAGTAGATGACAGAGTACAGCAACTTGCAATGGGCCTGGTCTACAAGATACACTATACGACTAATGTACATGACATGTACATGTCAAAATACTTCCCAAAGGTCAGTGAATACCACAACCACAAATCAAATCAAATCAAATCAAATTTATTTATAGGGCCCGACAACACACGTTAATGTCCCCATGGGCCGTACAGGTCTTCTTTAAACAAGTCAAGAAGAAAACATAACAATGAGTCAAGAACAGAACAAGAACACCATAAGGTCCAAACATTTTTAGATGAATGCAAATAAAGTCAGATCACGCATAAATTTTTCTTACACCGAAGTACAGACAGAGAATTAAAAGTACTCCCGTAGTCTCGCGAGAGGTGCAGAAATGGGATGTGACGTCAGAGGATACGATCCGGTCAGTGTTTCACAACACAGACTGGAATGTGTTCCGCGACACAGATAACATTAATGCCTACACGGAGACAGTGCTGGACTATGTTTGTACTAGGGTGAAAGAAACAATCCCCACTACCAAAATGAAAGTTTACCCAAATCAAAAACCCTGGGTAGACAAATCCGTCCGTGAAGCTCTGAGAGAGCGCACCAAAGCATACAACGACGGCCTAGAGGCAGGCAACATGAATGACCACAAGGTGGCGCGATACAACGTAAGGAGGACTGTGTCAGAGGCCAAACGACGCTACAGGGATAAAATTGAACTCCAGTTTGAACAAGCTGACTCTAGAGCTATGTGGCAGGGGCTCAAAACGATGACAGACTACAAAGGCGCCTCCCTCAAACTGAACAGTGACATCTCCTTAGCAAATGACCTCAATACCTTCTATGCGAGGTTTGATGCTGGTAATAACAACACCAGCTCACAAGCCTCGGCAATGGGGGGGGGGGGGGTCGGCTGCTGATGGAGGCGCAGTGTTCAGGGTAACAGAGCATGAGGTGAGGCGGACCTTTAAAAAAGTGAATATCAGGAAGGCAGCAGGTCCAGACGGCATCCCCGGCCGCGTCCTAAAAGTCTGTGCCGACCAACTGGCCCCAGTATTCACTGACATATTTAACCTGTCCTTAGAACAGGCTGTCATCCCCACCTGCCTGAAGAAGTCCACTATTATCCCTGTACCCAAAAAATCCAAGCCTGCTTGCCTCAACGACTACCGCCCTGTAGCTCTCACCTCCATAGCCATGAAGTGCTTCGAGAAGCTAGTAAAGGGCTACATCTGCTCCTCCCTCCCCATCAACATGGACCCCCTGCAATTTGCATACCGCCCCAACAGGTCCACGGAGGACGCCATATCCCATGTGCTGCACACAGCAGCATCACACCTGGACAAGAGGCAGGGGAACTATGTGAGAATGCTATTCATCGACTACAGCTCGGCATTCAATACCATAGTCCCCTCCATACTCATAGCCAAGCTCAGGGACCTGGGCTTGGGCTATGACCTCTGCCAGTGGGTCTTGGACTTCCTGACTGGCAGACCCCAGGTGGTGAGAGCAGGCAACTGCACCTCCTCATCCATCACCCTCAACATAGGGGCCCTCCAGGGCTGTGTTCTGAGTCCCCTCCTCTACTCCCTGTACACACACGACTGTGTGGCTCAGCGGAGTAGCAATACAATCGTCAAATTTGCTGACGACACAGTGGTGGTGGGCCTGATCTCTGCCAACGACGAGAGGGCCTACCTGGAAGAGGTCAAGGTCCTGGCGGGATGGTGCCAGGAAAACAGCCTCTCCCTGAACGTCAGCAAAACAAAGGAGATGATTGTGGACTTCAGGAGGTCGGGGGTCAAGGACTACAGCCCCCTCAGCATCGACGGGGCACCGGTTGAGAGAGTCAACAGCTTTAAGTACCTCGGAGCCTACATATCCGAGGACTTGACATGGACCACACACATTAACAGTGTTGTGAAGAAGGCACGACAACGCCTCTACTTCCTCAGGCGCCTAAGGAAGTTCCAAGTCAGCCAGAAGATCCTTAAGAACTTCTACTCATGTACAATAGAGAGCATCTTGACCGGCAACATCACCTCCTGGTTTGGGAATAGCACTGCACAAGACCAAAGCAGACTACAAAGAGTGACACGTTCAGCCGAACGCACAATTGGAGGGGGGCTCCCCACCCTCCAGAACATTTACTACAAGCGTTGCAAGGGCAAGGCTAAGAGAATCATTAAAGACTCCAGTCACCCGAACAACTGCCTCTTTGAACTGCTGCGGTCAGGCAAGCGATACAGGAGTCTCAAGGCGAGCACAGAAATACTCAGAAGAAGCTTCTATCCCCAGGCCATCAGGCTGCTAAACGAACAATGAATGAACACTACACAACAACAACCACCAAACGCACATAGCACACACATCCACACGCACACACTCACTTTAAACAAACACACTGTAGCACCCACTCCACACACTTATAGCACACACCCACTTTAAACAAACACACTGTAGCACCCACTCCCCACACTTTATATTTATGGATGAAGGATTGCACTACAACTCGTACACCTTACTGTAAATTGTACCTAAAATTGTACCTCATCCCATTTCTGCTTTGCACTAGATAGTACTGTACATTAGTACACTGCATAGTATTGTGTATTGTATATTATATGGTAACTCAGAACATTGTACATATGTCTATACCGAACACTGTGACCTCATTTTCTTCTTCTAAATTCATGCTATATTATGTTATTATGTTATTTGATACTATCTTGTCTAGCACAGTCTCTGGATCGTAACAGTAAGAAGCATTTTGTATGAAAGTATTCTGTACTTCTGTATGACAACTATTAAAGAACTTAAATGAAAGAATGCAAGCACTCCCAGACATACCCCACGCGAAGGTAAGGGAAAACTCACTAAAACCTAACAATAGGGGAAAAAGCTCCACAGGCAGTGTGGAGGAGGAGAAACCTTAGAAGGGCCATTCAAGGGGGGATCTCCCTTCTTAGATGTTGGTGATAGTAGTGTTGCAGATGGACAGTTGGTAAGCATGCACTCATGTGTGTAGTGAAACACAGATGAGTGCATGCAATAGCAACTGAACATTTTGAAAGATTAAAGATAGAGCTAATAGCGATAGCAACTGAACATTTTGAAAGATTAAAGATAGAGCTGAAAGCGGATCTATTTGAGGCACAGGGGCGGCGCAAAGAGGGTCACATCCTCCCCGACTTAGTCACGGGACATTCAACACTCCGGTCATTGCTCAGGGACAGCCGGAGACAGGGAGATAGGGGGCGGCGCAGAGAGGGTCGCAAACTCCCCGACATCATCGCGGGACATCCGGCACTCCGGTCACCACTACGAGACCTCCGGAGACAGGGGGGCACGCAGAGGGGGTCGCAACCTCCCGGCCTTCATCACGGGACATCCAACACTCCGGTCAACACTCCAGGACAGCAAGTCATAGGGGGACAGGGAGACGGGACAGGCGTTAGACAGCTCATGAGATTGTAGTGGGCGGACATAGCAATAGATACAAGTGGTAGGCATATATGTGAATGGAGTAGATATATGAAGTAAGCGTATTATGTGAATAGAATAGAAGTACTTAACCCAGCAATGAAACCGCATTGACTGTTAATCTGTTAACTGTCTGTTAATACTGTTAATCAGTTGACAGGACCACGGACAGACGACGGTGAATAACTGATCCAAGGCCTCGGAGGTGCATGTAGAGCAGTCACTGCAATCTTGGCCAAGACCCCGAGGCATCCATCACCTTAGTCAGCGCCAGGAGACGGGCACTCAGAGAGAAGGGGGAGGGAGGGGGGGGAGGGAGGGGGGGAGGGGGGGGGAAGAGGGGGGGGGGGAAGAGTTAGAGAGTTCCCATGTTTGTGGTGCTGCAAAGGAGCAGACATGTAGTACCCTGTAGTGCCATGTAGTACCCTGTAGTGCCATGTAGTACCCTATAGTACCCTGTAGTGCCATGTAGTACCCTGTAGTACCCTGTAGTGCCATGTAGTACCCTGTAGTGCCCTGTGGTACCATGTAGTACCTCGTCATGAAAAAAACCTTCGTTGACGAACATCTTTCGTCATCAATTTAGTCAACAAAATTAACACTGGCTGAGGCTCTTAGGGTGCCTTTGGTAGAGCTGGTGAAGACTCTGGTACTTGCATTGTTGTTACTATAGGAAATATCTTTTGTGTTCATCTTTATAGTAGAAACTGTGTCTTTATTGTTGTGTATCTTGTGTAGAGCTGTGGCCTTTTGGGCATTAGGAATGGTGTAGAGCTGGTACCTGAAGCTCTGGTTCATTGTATTGTGTTTAAGTCATTATAGTTTGTTGCACATTTCTGTTAACCCTTTGAATATTTGTTCCCTGTTCACCCAGCCTGTGGTGATTACTTTTCTATGTATTAATCTTTTGTTTCGCACACAGGGACAATTGAGGACAGGAAGATACCCTGGGGTCTACATTTTGCATCACGTAGGTGACCTGATGTTAAAGACACCAGCCTTAGAGTGAGCACCGCCACCTGTACTTTTGGGCGTCAGCGCCTGTAAGGGGGGGGGGGGGGTGGGATTTCATTTCCTTTTGTATTTTCATTTGGTGCCACTAGTAGTTCTCCTTGATCTCTGTGTTGCTGTGTTTATAAATAAATACTATTATTTTGCAAACTGTTTCCCTGGTTTTGTGTCACTGCACCCTCACCTACCCTGTCTGTGGCCTTGTGTTGCGTCTCCCTACTGGGGTACGTAACATAAATCAACCAACGAACTAGATTCTTGTACCGGATTTCCTCTCTGGTAAACAAGAATACCCTGAAGACTCTGGCAGGAGCACTCATTCAAGGCTACTAGGACTATGCTTGCACCTCATGGTACCAAAGCACCTCAAAGGCGCTAAAAACAAGATTACAAACATCACAAAACAAACTGGTCAGACTTCTACTTGACCTTACCCCTAGAACCCACCTCACCCCTGCCCACTTTGACAACCTAGGATGGCTTAGAGTAGATGACAGAGTACAGCAACTTGCAATGGGCCTGGTCTACAAGATACACTATACGACTAATGTACATGACATGTACATGTCAAAATACTTCCCAAAGATCAGTGAATACCACAACCACAAATCAAATCAAATCAAATCAAATTTATTTATAGGGCCCGACAACACACGTTAATGTCCCCATGGGCCGTACAGGTCTTCTTTAAACAAGTCAAGAAGAAAACATAACAATGAGTCAAGAACAGAACAAGAACACCATAAGGTCCAAACATTTTTAGATGAATGCAAATAAATGAAAGAATGCAAGCACTCCCAGACATACCCCACGCGAAGGTAAGGAAAAACTCACTAAAACCTAACAATAGGGAAAAAAGCTCCACAGGCAGTGTGGAGGAGAGAAACCTTAGAAGGGCCATTCAAGGGGGGATCTCCCTTCTTAGATGTTGGTGATAGTAGTGTTGCAGACGGACAGTTGGTAAGCATGCACTCATGTGTGTAGTGAAACACAGATGAGTGCATGCAATAGCAACTGAACATTTTGAAAGATTAAAGATAGAGCTGAAAGCGGATCTATTTGAGGCACAGGGGCGGCGCAAAGAGGGTCACGTCCTCCCCGTCTTAGTCACGGGACATTCAACACTCCGGTCATTGCTCAGGGACAGCCGGAGACAGGGAGATAGGGGGCGGCGCAGAGAGGGTCGCGAACTCCCCGACATCATCGCGGGACATCCGGCACTCCGGTCACCACTACGAGACCTCCGGAGACAGGGGGGCACGCAGAGGGGGTCGCAACCTCCCGGCCTTCATCACGGGACGTCCAACACTCCGGTCAACACTCCAGAACAGCAAGTCATAGGGGGACAGGGAGACGGGACAGGCGTTAGACAGCTCATGAGATTGTAGTGGGCGGACATAGCAATAGATACAAGTGGTAGGCATATATGTGAATGGAGTAGATATATGAAGTAAGCGTATTATGTGAATAGAATAGAAGTACTTAACCCAGCAATGAAACCGCGCTGACTGTTAATCTGTTAACAGTCTGTTAATACTGTTAATCAGTTGACAGGACCACGGACAGACGACGGTGAATAACTGATCCAAGGCCTCAGAGGTGCATGTAGAGCAGTCACTACAATCTTGGCCAAGCCCCAGAGGCATCCATCACCTTAGTCAGTGCCAGGAGACGGGCACTCAGAGAGAAGGGGGAGGGAGGGGGGGGGGGGGGGGAAGAGGGGGGGGGGAAGAGTTAGAGAGTTCCCATGTTTGTGGTGCTGCAAAGGAGCAGACATGTAGTACCCTGTAGTGCCATGTAGTACCCTGTAGTGCCATGTAGTACCCTATAGTGCCCTGTAGTGCCATGTAGTACCCTGTAGTACCCTGTAGTACCCTGTAGTGCCATGTAGTACCCTGTAGTGCCCTGTGGTACCATGTAGTACCCTGTAGTGCCATGTAGTGCCATGTAGTGCCATGTAGAGCCATGTAGAGCCATGTAGTACCCTGTAGTGCCATGTAGTACCATGTAGTACTCTGTGGTACCATGTAGTACCCTGTACCCTAACTAAACTACCCTGTAGTAAACTACCCAGTGGTACCATGTAGTACCCTGTACCATAACTAAACTACACAGATTAATCTAAAGGTCAGTCCCCGACCAGGTGAGATCACGGTAGGTTGAAGGAGAGAGAGAAAAGATGAGTCTTAAGCAGGGATTTAAAAGCTTCGACAGAGCAGGCGCCCCTGATGACGGCAGGTAATTTGTTCCACAGGTAGGGAGCGCGGTAGACAAAGGCTCTGTGGCCGGCGGATTTCTTTTTAACCCTAGGGGTCGATAGAAGCCCCGCATTTTGTGAGCGCAGAGCACGAGCGGGCGAGTATCGGGAGATGAGATCGGATAGATAGAGCGGTGCAAGCCCATTTAAAATTTTGTAGGTGAGGAGTAGCACTTTAAAGTCAGAACGGGCTTTGATAGGAAGCCAGTGTAGGGCGGACAAAACTGGTGTGATGTGATCAAATTTTCTAGTTCTAGTTAGTATCCGTGCAGCCGCATTTTGCACGAGTTGAAGATTTTTGATGCTTGAATTAGGTAGGCCTGAAAAAAGTGCATTACAGTAGTCCAGACGTGATGAGACAAAAGCATGAATCAGGGTTTCAGCATCAGCCAGAGTTAAAATGGGGCGTATTTTTGCGATATTACGAAGATGGAAGAATGCAATTTTGGTGAAATTTTTTATATGTGCATTAAATGAGAGGGAGGAATCAAAAATGACTCAGAGGTTTTTTATGGTGGAGCTCTGGGATACATGACAGGTATCAAAGTTGAGGGAGATGTCCTGAAACAGGCCTCTGTGGTTTGGGGGGCCAACAATTAACATCTCAGTTTTATCTGCATTAAGGAGTAGAAAATTTTGCGACATCCATTTTTTGACGGCAAGCAAGCAGGCCTCAAGGTTTTGTAGTTGGGAGGAATCATTTGGCTTAATAGGTATATATAATTGGGTGTCATCAGCGTAAAAATGAAAGTTTATGCCAAATTTGCGTATGATATCGCCGAGGGGTAGCATGTAAATCGAAAATAGCAAAGGGCCCAGGACAGAGCCTTGTGGGACACCACATTGCACTGGGAGGGTCTCAGATGTTACATCATTATAGACCACGCAGTGTGTTCTATCAGTTAAATAGGATTTAAACCAAGCTAGTGCGAGACCCCGAATGCCAACATGATTCTCAAGCCGACCTAGAAGAATCGAGTGATCGATAGTGTCAAAGGCTGCACTGAGATCAAGCAATAAGAGCACAGAAGTGAGGTTTGAGTCAAGAGAGAGCAGTAGATCATTTGTGACTTTGGTAACCGCCGTTTCGGTGGAGTGTAAGGCTCTAAAGCCAGATTGAAATGATTCATTAAGATTATTGTTTGATAAATGGTCAGTAAGTTGCGTTGCGACGATCCGTTCTAACACTTTGGATAGGAATGGAAGATTGGAGATTGGAGATAGGTCTGTAATTTTTCAAGATTAGAGGGTTGAGGTTCGGTTTTTTAAGTAGTGGTTTAATGACGGCTGATTTAAAGGCCAGGGGCACCACGCCAGTAGACAAAGAGGTGTTGAAGATATTGAGTAGGGCAGGGCCTAGAGTTGGGAAGAGTTTTTTGATGAGAGTTGCTGGGAGAGGGTCAAACAGACAGGTTGAAGGTTTAGCCGCGCCAACCAGTTTAGAGAGGGCACTAAGTGAGACGTTTTCAAGGCAGCATAGCGTATGACTGGAATCAAAGTCAGGGGGAATGCCCGTCAAAGGTTGGGAGGGACTCTGATTGTTGAGTAAAGCAACAATTTCATCTCTAACGAGGTAAATTTTCTTGGTAAAAAATGTCATGAATTCGTTAGCCGAGAACGCATGGTTTAGGGCACTTGGTTGTTTCTGCGTAAGTTTTGCAACTGTGTCAAACAGAAACTTTGAGTTGTTTTTGTTTTCATTTATGAGCCTGGAAAAATAAGAGGTTTTGGCAAGTGAGAGTGCCTTTTTGTAGTTACGTAAACTATCATTCCAGGCGAGGCGGAATACTTCGAGTTTGGTCGAACGCCATTTATGTTCAAGTTTGCGAGCGCGTTTCCTCCGTAAACCAGGGAGTTAGTTTTTGCGGAGCACGTTTAATTTTAGGTTTAAGGGGAGCGACAATGTCGAGCGTGCTACGAAGGGCGGCATTAAGTTTGTCTGTAAAGAGATCAAGGGGGCCAGAGTAAGAGAGGAAGGGAGAGAGGGTGTCTGGTAGGCAGTTAACTAGAATTGGGACAGTTGAGGCGTTAATACGACGGCTCATGTAGGATTCTACACTGTCTGGGCGAGAAACCGTCAGATCAATTTGAAATTTGATGAGGTAGTGGTCTGAAAGAGCAGGAACATAGGGGGAGACGGTCAAATTTGACACAGTGAGACCGCGGGCTAGGACTAGGTCAAGGGTGTTCCCACCACTGTGAGTGGGTTGGTCAACGATTTGAATGAGACCGACAGAGTCAATGATGTCGGTAAAAGCCTTATTTAGGGGATCTAGAGTTTTATTGGAATGAATGTTAAAATCACCAACAATTAAAATGTTATCTGAGCGCATAACAAGCTCAGAGATGAAAGTTGAAAATTCATCTAGGAAGAGGGTGTAAGGGCCTGGGGGGCGGTATAGGACAGCCATTACAAAGGATGCAGTGGAGGTAGGAATCAGACCGCCACACTTTCTGTTGGGTGGAGAGGGATGCAACAGGAGCACCTCAAACGAGGAAAACTTACAGTTTGCGTCGGATGTAAAGTTGTGCTTAGAGTCATAAATTAGAGCAACTCCGCCTCCTTTCTTGGAGGTGCGTGCGATGTGGGAGCTACTAAAATTAGGGGGTGAGGCCTCGTTTAAGGGCAGAAAGTCATTAGGTTTAAGCCATGTCTCAGTGAGGCCCAATAGGTCGAGACTATGGTCTGTTATCAGTTCATTTACCAAAAGAGCTTTGGTTGGCAGAGAGCGGATGTTGATAAGGCCAACCTTCACACACTCTGTATACTTAGCAGCGCGGTTTTCAGCCATGCGGGTAGGTTTAATCGCAATTAAGTTGGCATGGTTTATCGCACAAGGACGAGCTGGGTAAAGCGGAGCGTAACGGGATATTCTAGTTTTGATTGGGTATACAGGTTTAGGGGTAGAGATAGAAAGAGAGGAGTGGGGAGCCTGGTGGAGGAGGGACCGAGCAAGAAAGGTATAAGGATTGGCAGGGTCCATCAGTTTAGCATGACTAGCAGGCTCGCTAAGAGCCTGCACCCTGGCATGCTTGTGGGGTGGCTGTCAGCCCGAAGCTATAATCTTGTCTATATTGCGAGATAAGAGAGAGGCGCCTTGCATGTTAGGATGCACGCCGTCCTTTCTCAGCAATCCAGGGCGCCCCCAGAAAGAGGACCAATTATCCACGAACCCTAAGCCCTGTTCTTTACAGTATTTTTCCAGCCATCGGTGTAGAGAAGCTGTCCTACTCACGAACTCATCATCATGCCGGTTTACAGGCAGGGGGCCAGAGAAGATTACTCGATGCCGACTCATCTTTCTGGCGAGGTCAGAAAGCCTAACACCAGAGGAAGCTCAACAAATCATGTTAAACCCAGATTCGGCTCAAACAAGGGGACTAAACACGTTTCGCAATTATGCCACATCAATGTGGAACGCCCTACCCAAAGCTGTAAAGGAATGTGAATCCCTACCCACATTCAAAACCGCTCTTAAAGAGGCTGCAATTCTAAACTGGCCACCGTAAATGTCCAAACCCCCCCACCCCCACCCCCACCCCCTCCTAATAGACAGTCTCCTCCCCACCGCATGTATATATTCTCTCCCCACCGTATGTATATTTCTCTCCCACCCACCCACCCCCTCCTAATGTACAGTCTCCTCCCCACCATATGTATATATTCTCTCCCCACCGTATGTATATGTCTCTCCCACCCACCCACCCCCTCCTAATGTACAGTCCCCTCCCCATCATATGTATATACTCTGTCAGGATCTATGGGTAACAGTACTGTATATTTGCATATCGTATATGTCACAAATGTAACAGTACTAAATACCTGTATGTTATGTATGTCCCTAGGCCATAAATGTCATGTATGTTGTGTATGTCATAAATGTCACTAAATGGGGGACCCTGATGTAAACAAGACAAACGTCTTTCTCTGGTCTGCATCCCCTTAACAATTGTGTGTATTGAGCCGTACTGTATTGTACCCATTCTGCAATCTGTTAAATACATTTTCATTCATTCATTCATTCATTCATTCATTCATTCATTCATTCATTCATTCATTCATTCATTCATTCATTCATTCATTCACAGATTATATAGAAGAGACATTTTCGACCGCAGTTTACACACGCAGAGAGAGAGGGCGGACACCACATAACTCAATGTCACAGAAAACCCATGCAATGAAATCCTAGCTAGCTGCCTGTAGCGTTGGTTATCTTGCAGATCCTCCCCCTAACTTCTTCCTCCTATTCCTCCTCCTCCTCCACTGGCATCTCACCCTGCATCCGCCGCCCCCTCCTTCCTTCCTTCCTTCCTTCCTTCCTTCCTTCCTTCCTTCCTTCCTTCCTTCCTTCCTTCCTTCCTTCCTTCCTTCCTTCCTTCCTATCTTCCTTCCTTCCTTCCTTCCTTCCTTCCTTCCTTCCTTCCTTCCTTCCTTCCTTCCTTCCTTCCTTCCTTCCTTCCTTCCTTCCTTCCTTCCTTCCTTCCTTCCTTCCTTCCTTCCTTCCAGTGGAGGGGGCCTGGAGCGAGAGAGAGAGAGAGAGAGAGAGAGAGAGAGAGGGGGGAGGGTCACTGTCACAGGGCTGTACACTGCGACGAGGTTATCGCAAATTGCCCCTTAATTTGGCCCGTGCGAGTGGTAAATAATATTTGGGGGCAACCTTGCGAGTAGTGATTTCAACCCTTCATTCGCATTTCACTCCTAAATTAATCCATACAAATCGGATAAAAAAATAGTAAAACATTAGCCTACAACCAGGGCTGTACAGTGCGACATAATGTCGCGGTGCTATGAAAAAATCTGTCGGCGATGAATGAATTTACTGCGTGTGTAAAAAGAATTTGCACGTGAAGTGAATCTGGGCCACGCTATTATACTTGGTAGTTGTAGTCTATCGTGCGATTAAATACCATGTCCCCATCTGCATAGAGTCCATACATCCAACACCAAATCCCAGAATTCCTAGCGAACAATCGAATCGAAACTGAAACCTATTGCATCGCCAAAGAAGAACTTCCTTTCAATAAGTTTAAGCCGCTAATTTTGCTCTGCAAGAAGAACGGAGCGGATATCAGTCCATCTTATGACAACCACGTCCGATGTGGAGAGATGATAAGAGACCATAGCCGATTATATTAAGTCGTATCTGGCAGTGATGATTGGCGGGGACACGGACACTTCTAACAAATGTCAGCCATGCATTAGGTGAGTAGCCCACTATTAGGAAGTTTTTCAATACTTAAATACTGTCTACTTAAATGTCCCTCCGGGGATCAATAAAGTATCAACCTATCTATCTATCTAATAATGATACAATATGCAAATAAGATAATACTAATAATTGTCACGGTTCCCCTTATGAAAGTGGCTTGCAACTTACTGCTGGTAAAATCACTGTTTATTTCTCGTTTTGCATAGTATTACATTCCTCTTCTATAAACAATCAAAGTCCTACCGTAAGAGCCTCATACGGGTAAATTAAACCTTTTTGATTAGAGTCTTTCCTTCGAGCTAAGTTGAACTGAACATTTCACTGTCAAAAGCGCAAACATAATCAAGGTTGCGTCGCAACACGGTTTTCAAAATAAAGGTCACATATACTAATACCGTAGTAGGCCTCTCAATTCTTATAAAAAAAAGTCCCGGATATACATAAACATTAATTGGCATAGATCTCTATAAATGGCCCAACACATTGATCACTTTAGGCACACCCTGAAACCAGTAACATCACAAATATGAAGCGGGTTAAAAAATAATAAACCTTTCATGGGGTTATTTACAATAATAATAATTCATTTAATTTATAAAGCACTTTTCATTGTGAAACAAAGGTATGCAGAGTTTCTTGTCCTCTTGATTAATGCAATGGTTTGTGTGTGTGTTGTGATGATCTCATTCAAGGAGCACTACAAGCACGCACACACACACACACACACACACACACACACACACACACACACACACACACACACACACACACACACACACACACACACACACACACACACATACACACACACACAAACACACACACACACACACACAGTTTGTTGTTTTTGTTCTATTAGTGATTTACACACTTTCTCAGTTGGTTCATTATAAAAGATACAAACCTGAAAACAAAAGCACTTAAATGTTAAATAAAAGGACCACAGTAATGAGGCAGGAGGAACATATTTTTTTGCACTATAATGGTAAAATTGTTATTTAAAAATGTGCCCCTAAAAAATATTCTGTGCCCCTAAATTTCTCATTTAGGGGCAACTGTGCCCCTAGTGAAAAAGCTTAGCGTACAGCCCTGTGTCAATGGGCTCCGGCCTCCGTGCGTAGCCAGACCTCTCTCCACACTATGTTAGCGCTGTGTAGCCAGACCTCTCTCCACCAGGGGCGTTTTTAGGGTTAGAAAACATTGGGGGCTTCAGCCCGGGGGGTGGAGGGGGGTCCCCCCCCCCCTTTTTTTTTATTTATTTTTTTTTTAAACACAGAAATACGCAATTTTTGAGTAATTAGAGATGAATACTGAATAACTAGAATCATTAGAGGTTCTCAAAGTGAGGTCCATGTCCATGAGAGGGATCTGGGCAGTCCCCATAGAAAATTCAAAGTTAACAGGACCAAATCATCAGTTTCTTATTTATTTATTTAACCTTTATTTAGCCAGATAAAACATTGATCTGGTCCAAGAGGCCCCAACAGGAGTACAAATATACATATATACACATATATATATATATATATATATATATATATATATATATATATATATATAATATATATACATATACTGTACATACATACACACATATACAACAATAACAAAATAAAAACACAGTTAAGAATCATACACATAAGCAAATAAACAAACAAACAAACATATGCACAGCCTATGTACAAAAGAAAAAACAGTTAATCTCTAGTCTTTACAGTTTTCTTCAATTGCATAAACACGCAAATCAAAAGTATTACACAATTATCAAAACCTTACACTCAAGGAGCAAAACATAGGCCCAGATTTGCACCCCTATAAGCACAATGTCAGCCTCACACTTTTTGCATATTTTCATCAGTCTCTACAGCATTGGTCTTGTGTAGTGTTTGGTGAATTTATTGTATATTTGCACATTCTCTGCGTACTTCACTTACAGTACTCTAATCACTGAGAAGTAGAATTGCTAAATGTGTTTTAGGTTAAGCACAGCAGTGTGTGTAACTGGTTCAAACAGAATTAAGTCATATGAAACGTGTGTTTCATATGGTAACAAAATGTAGTTTTTATAAATTAGTGTATGGTTTTGACAAGTGTTTAATTTAGCAAAGGATCTGAGGTGTTCTGATAATTGTGTGTGGTTGTGCTAATTGTGTGTTTTGAAACACCGGGCCCCGTTTTCAAAATCATGCTTAAGCAATCGGAAAAAAAACTGTATTGTGTGTTTCATTATATACATATGTAATGGCCTTTGGATTGAGGAACATACTACCAGCCAAAGGACGAAGCAGAAAAGGATGGATGAGTATGTAGTTGAGTCATCTTGTGGCACAAGCTCAGACCTCAGCTCAGGAGATCAGCTGAGACCAGGGAACAAAATAACTAGACGCCCATCGCCAAATGCGTGTAGATTTACCGTCTGGCGTCTGAAAATAATAGTCTGCCCGCCAGCTGGCGTGTAGTTCATATCGATACTCTTATTTTGAAAATCCTGTGCGGGTCTCAGTGCCGCCCCAAGCGCAGCTCCAGTCATAATATCTGGGCTCCGGCAGCTAGAAACTTTCCGTTCATATGATAGTCTTATTTTGAAAAACCCTGTAGCAACTCCGCGAGTCATATCCGCCCCAGTCCGTGCTTCTGCTCCATTAAAGCCGAGCAGAGCAGCGATACACAGCATGCAGCCATAGAGCAGACTATTTGATTCCTTAAGGGCTCGAAGTTGCCTGGGTTTTGGTCATATGATCCCGAAATGCTCCCGCTGTTTGACTGCTTCTATGTGCAGTGAAAACTACTATGATTTGCAACCTAGTTATTCATTTAAAGGGAAACTATCTTATAAATGGCCTTTTTCAGTGTTTAGCATTGTTTCCTAGCTATGTGGACTTATATTAATATGATCTATGTCTCTAATTCTCATATTGGCGCATTCTTCCAATTCTCCTCTCACAATATTCACCCTCACTGAACTGAGTCATCTGAAAATGTGATGATTTGTGATGTCAGAGACCGCTGCATGTTAATGTCCCAGATGCTTCGAAGGCCACACAGTGGTTTAGGAGCCCAGCCTCAAAACAGCTTAAGATCTTCAGGTAGAAAAATGCTGTTTTTGAGGACTTGATTAGAAATACAAAACAATGAATAATAAAAGAAAAAAATTACAGAGGTGTTCCATAAACTCACAGGAATTGTGTAAAAGTGCCCAAATAGTGAAAGAAATAGTAAAATAGTTCCCCTTTAATTCGGGGCAAACTAGCGTTAGCTCCGCGTTAGCCGCGCAGAGCTAACGCTGCTCCGCATAAACACAGAGAGAGAGAGAGACAGAGAACAGCAGGCTGACTAGAAGAGGGTGGGGGCTAGCGGGGGAGGAGCCATCTGTGTGTGTGGTGTGTGCGTGCTGACAGAGAGGAAAGACAGAGGAATAACAACCAGTTGACTGACTCATTCCTTCAGTCCACTCAAAATTATGCTAATATTCCTTGTTGTTTATGATATTAATTGAAAATAGCATATGAGAGTATTATATGTAAGGGATAATGTATGGCTACGAGGTCATTGTCGCAAAATAATTGACCGACACGGAGTTTAAAATACCGAGGCGCCGCGCCTCGGTATTTTAAACTCTGTGTCGGTCAATTATTTTGCGACAATGACCGAGTAGGCTATACATTATCCCGCTTATTACATGGCTAACTTACTAACAATATACCTAATTCATTTGACAAATCGCAGTTGTTCTGTGGCTCTGTCAGCCCAAATAAAGTGATTATTATTATCGCGGGCAGCCTGTTCTGGCTCCGCTGACACTCCGCTGTCAGTGCAGCGCTATACATTATCCCGCTTATTACATGGCTAACTTACTAACAATATACCTAATTCATTTGACAAATCGCAGTTGTTCTGTGGCTCTGTCAGCCCAAATAAAGTGATTATTATTATCGCGGGCAGCCTGTTCTGGCTCCGCTGACACTCCGCTGTCAGTGCAGCGCGGCAGGTGTGTCTGATTTGCTGCACTGATGTGGGCTTGATTGCCAACAGCTGCGCACTGCGGTCATTATTGAAAAAACAGCGGTCATTATTGAAAAATAATGACCGCTGTCGGGGGGGCTGTTGACCAATCACAAGCAAGCATTTCGGCGAATGTGAAAACGCCATGTAATAAAGTAATAATAACACATGGCGATATACTAAAAAGCTATTTATAATTTTTGGCTAGTAAAAAATCTGCCCGGCTGGTAGTTTTTAAAATCTACCAGCCAAATGGCTGGTAAGTCAAAAAGTTAAGTTTGTTCCCTGGCTGAGACAGAAACTGTTCTATCCAGTCGTCGACAGAATGCTGCAAGAGCTTGAGAGCAGGTTCTCATGAGTTGGAGAACAACTTATGAGAGGCATACAGGCATGTTATCCAGCCTCAGACCAGTTTCTCTCAGTGGAATTGCTGCAACCCCTCGCCACACATTACAATATCCAACTATTGCCAGAGGAGATCACAGTTGCAAAGTGTTTCCTGGTCAGGACAGGCAGAGATTCAGTCCCTACTATCCTACTAAGTGTCTTTTCCCTCCTGGATGATAATAATAATAATAATGCATTTGATTTATAAGGTGCCTTTCAGGACACTAAAAAAAAAGTCCACAAATCGATGAATGGAAAAATTATAGGATCAAATGAAAACTACTTACTAAAAATGGATGTTTAAAAGTACTAAAAACCAACAAAAAATACCAAACACTAACAAACATTCGGCACAGACAATGGGGATGCTGACATAAAAAAAGAAAAAGTAAAAAAAAAGTTAAAAAAAAAGAAAAAAGAAAAAATGTAAACAGTTTTTTTTTTTTTTTTTATTATTATGACCGGGGCTAGGAGAAAAACATCCGGGGCTAAAGCCCCGGAAGCCCAGGGCTAAAGCCCCGGAAGCCCAGGGCTAACGACGCCACTGCTCTCCACACTATGTTAGCGCTGTGTAGCCAGACCTCTCTCCACACTATGTTAGCGCTGTGTAGCCAGACCTCTCTCTCCACACTATGTTAGCGCTGTGTAGCCAGACCCCTCTCTCCATGCTATGTTAGCACTGTGTAGCCAGACCTCTCTCTCCACACTATGTTAGCGCTGTGTAGCCAGACCTCTCTCCATGCTATGTTAGCGCTGTGTAGCCAGACCTCTCTCCATGCTATGTTAGCGCTGTGTAGCCAGACCTCTCTCCACACTATGTTAGCGCTGTGTAGCCAGACCTCTCTCCACACTATGTTAGCGCTGTGTAGCCAGACCTCTCTCCATGCTATGTTAGTGCTTTGTAGCCAGACCTCTCTCCACACTATGTTAGCGCTGTGTAGCCAGACCTCTCTCCATGCTATGTTCGCGCTGTGTAGCCAGACCTCTCTCTCCACACTATGTTAGCGCTGTGTAGCCAGACGTCTCTCTCCACACTATGTTAGCGCTGTGTAGCCAGACGTCTCTCTCCACACTATGTTAGCGCTGTGTAGCCAGACCTCTCTCTCCACACTATGTTAGCGCTGTGTAGCCAGACCTCTCTCTCCACACTATGTTAGCGCTGTGTAGCCAGACCTCTCTCCACACTATGTTAGCACTGTGTAGCCAGACCTCTCTCCACACTATGTTAGCGCTGTGCGTAGCCAGACCTCTCTCCACACTATGTTAGCGCTTTGTAGCCAGACCTCTCTCTCCACACTATGTTAGCGCTGTGTAGCCAGACCTCTCTCTCCACACTATGTTAGCGCTGTGTAGCCAGACCTCTCTCTCCACACTATGTTAGCGCTGTGTAGCCAGACCTCTCTCCACACTATGTTAGCTCTGTGTAGCCAGACCTCTCTCTCCACACTATGTTAGCGCTGTGTAGCCAGACCTCTCTCCACACTATGTTAGCGCTGTGTAGCCAGACCTCTCTCTCCACACTATGTTAGCGCTGTGTAGCCAGACCTCTCTCCACACTATGTTAGCGCTGTGTAGCCAGACCTCTCTCCACACTATGTTAGCGCTGTGTAGCCAGACCTCTCTCTCCACACTATGTTAGCACTGTGTAGCCAGACCTCTCTCTCCACACTATGTTAGCGCTGTGCGTAGCCAGACCTCTCTCCACACTATGTTAGCGCTGTGTGTAGCCAGACCTCTCTCCATGCTATGTTAGCGCTGTGTAGCCAGACCTCTCTCCACACTATGTTAGCGCTGTGTAGCCAGACCTCTCTCCACACTATGTTAGCGCTGTGTAGCCAGACCTCTCTCTCCACACTATGTTAGCGCTGTGTAGCCAGACCTCTCTCCATGCTATGTTAGCGCTGTGTAGCCAGACCTCTCTCTCCACACTATGTTAGCGCTGTGTAGCCAGACCTCTCTCCACACTATGTTAGCTCTGTGTAGCCAGACCTCTCTCTCCACACTATGTTAGCGCTGTGTAGCCAGACCTCTCTCTCCACACTATGTTAGTACTGTGTAGCCAGACCTCTCTCTCCACACTATGTTAGCGCTGTGTAGCCAGACCTCTCTCTCCACACTATGTTAGCGCTGTGTAGCCAGACCTCTCTCTCCACACTATGTTAGTGCTGTGTAGCCAGACCTCTCTCTCCACACTATGTTAGCGCTGTGTAGCCAGACCTCTCTCTCCACACTATGTTAGCGCTGTGTAGCCAGACCTCTCTCTCCACACTATGTTAGCACTGTGTAGCCAGACCTCTCTCTCCACACTATGTTAGCGCTGTGTAGCCAGACCTCTCTCTCCACACTATGTTAGCGCTGTGTAGCCAGACCTCTCTCTCCACACTATGTTAGTGCTGTGTAGCCAGACCTCTCTCTCCACACTATGTTAGCGCTGTGTAGCCAGACCTCTCTCTCCACACTATGTTAGCGCTGTGTAGCCAGACCTCTCTCCACACTATGTTAGCGCTGTGTAGCCAGACCTCTCTCCACACTATGTTAGCGCTGTGCGTAGCCAGACCTCTCTCTCCACACTATGTTAGCGCTGTGTAGTCAGACCTCTCTCTCCACACTATGTTAGCGCTGTGTAGCCAGACCTCTCTCCACACTATGTTAGCACTGTGTAGCCAGACCTCTCTCTCCATGCTATGTTAGCGCTGTGTAGCCAGACCTCTCTCTCCACACTATGTTAGCGCTGTGTAGCCAGACCTCTCTCCATGCTATGTTAGCGCTGTGTAGCCAGACCTCTCTCTCCACACTATGTTAGCGCTGTGTAGCCAGACCTCTCTCCACACTATGTTAGCGCTGTGCGTAGCCAGACCTCTCTCTCCACACTATGTTAGCGCTGTGTAGCCAGACCTCTCTCTCCACACTATGTTAGCACTGTGTAGCCAGACCTCTCTCCACACTATGTTAGCACTGTGTAGCCAGACCTCTCTCTCCACACTATGTTAGCGCTGTGTAGCCAGACCTCTCTCCACACTATGTTAGCGCTGTGTAGCCAGACCTCTCTCTCCACACTATGTTAGTGTGGTAGTGAAAGTGCTAACCTTTTGTAGTGTGGTAGTGAAAGGTTAACCTTCTGTAGTGTGGTAGTGAAAGGGTTAAGACGCATACTGCGTGATCTCAAGGTCATGGGTTTGAATCCAGCCCAGGACATGTGTTGCATGTCCTCCCCCATCTCTTCACCCAATTTCCTCTCGCTGACTGTCCTGTCCATAATATAGCAGAAATGCCCTAAAAAATCAAATAAAAAGATCTGTCAAAAACCTGCTCTGGTTTCAGGACTATCTAGGTGTCGGTGTATGAAATCGGACCATTCTCAATCTGAATTATTGTCTATAACCAAAGGTGTGCCCCAGGGCTCAGTTTTGGGTCCTGTAATTTTTACCATTTATATTAATGATGTTGTTTCTTCTTTGAATGACTGTCATTCCCATTTGTATGTGGACCATACTATTGTGTACTGTATTGCTGACACCGTGGCTTAAGAACTTACAGCTTTCTTTTTATGATCTCCAGGAAGCCTAACAAAATTAATTTGTTTTTAATAAAAAAAAAAAAATTTAAATAAAAATAAAAATAAATAGAATGTTAACAATCACTTTCCATCACAGACCTAAAATCTAGTTTTGCTTACATGCTTATATATTTCACATTAGACACGTTTGTAGAATAGTGTTCCGGGCTCTGCGGCTCTGCAGATATACTATTGGTTTCATTCAATTACTTTTATGCAAAGCATCATGGGGTGGGAGGACTAATACTAGGGGGAGCTGGTTGGCGTCGGTCTGGTAGTCGGTAGCCAGACCTCTCACCACACTATGTTAGCACTGTGTAGCCAGACCTCTCTCCACACTATGTTAGCGCTGTGCGTAGCCAGACCTCTCTCTCCACACTATGTTAGCGCTGTGTAGCCAGACCTCTCTCCACACTTTGTTAGCGCTGTGTAGCCAGACCTCTCTCTCCACACTATGTTAGCGCTGTGCGTAGCCAGACCTCTCTCCACACTATGTTAGCGCTGTGTAGCCAGACCTCTCTCTCCACACTATGTTAGTGTGGTAGTGAAAGTGCTAACCTTTTGTAGTGTGGTAGTGAAAGGTTAACCTTCTGTAGTGTGGTGGTAGTAATAATAATAATAATAACTTTATTTGTATAGCACTTTTCATACAGGGGTTGCAGTTCAAAGTGCTTCACAACAGTAAAAAATACAGGCAAAAGCGAGCATAAAAAGATAGACAGGTAGCAAGGTATGGCAAATCACAGTGTTTCACATTAGGATCTAGCATCCCAATAGGCTCTCCGCTTACAGTTTTCAGTAACACAAATAGTAAAAATAGTTTAAAATGATTCAGTTTAAAAATAGTCAAAAAATTATAAAATAGAACGGACATAAAAAATACAGGCATGAGCGAGCATAGCAAGGTATGGCAAATCACAGTGTTTCACAGGATCTAGCATCCTAATAGGCTCTCTATTCAGTAATACAAATAATCACAGTGTTTCACATTTGGATCTAGCAAATAATAAAAATAGTTTAAAATGATTCAGTTTAAAAATAGTCATCAGTAAGAAGTAAAAAGTGCAATAACCGACACATGAATTTGATAGGCAGTGTACAAGAGTAGGCAGGGTAAGAATAGTGCAGGTAAATACAAGTTGTGTCAGGATATCCCTGATGTTTCCTCTTGCCACTAGGTGGTAGCAGATATCTATCAGTGAAATGCCTGAGCAAAGAGATTTTTAAGCTGTCTTTTAAAGATGTCTAGCGAGTTGGCTTCCCTGATGTTTTGGGGTAGTTTGTTCCATAGTTTTGGGGCATAGTTGATAAAGGCTGCATTACCGATCCTCTTTTGACTGCTTCTGGGAGCCTCTAGTAGTCCAGCAGCTGATGATCGCAGTGTTCTTGCTGGTGTGTAATTTATTAGAGTGTTGGCGATGTAGCTAGGTCCCTGTCCATTTAGAGCTTTGTATGTAAGGAGAAGGACCTTAAAGTCAATTCTAAATGTTACAGGAAGCCAGTGTAAAGCAGCTAAGACTGGACTAATGTGCTCTCTCCTTTTGGTTCTAGTTAGCAGTCGGGCTGCAGAGTTTTGGATTAGCTGAACTCTCTCTGTGGTTTTCTTAGGGAGACCTGTGAAAAGTGCATTACAGTAGTCTAACCGGCTAGATATGAATGCATGAATTAGCTTCTCAGCATCGTTCTGATTAATAAATGGTCGTACTTTTGCTATATTTCTGAGATGGAAGAACGATGTTTTCGTCACTTTGCTAATATGAGAATTGAAGTTCAGTTCTGAATCTATGATAACACCAAGACTAGTGACCTCAGATTTGATCCAAGGGGTTAGTCCCCCCAGGTTCTTTATTAATGTTTCTTTTTTAGTTTTGGAGCCGATAATTAGAATTTCAGTTTTGTTCTCGTTTAGTTTCAGGAAGTTCTTACTCATCCATTTATTTATTGCCAGTAAGCAGTCTGTAATGGAGCTAATCGCTGTATAATTTGGTTCAGCAGATATGTACAGTTGTGTATCATCCGCATAGCTATGGAAATCTACATTATGTTCTCTGATGATATCACCCAGCGGTAACATGTAAAGGGAGAAGAGTAAAGGACCTAAGCAACTCCCTTGTGCAACTCCATAGTTGTTGTCGTATATATCAGACATGTGATCTCCTAGTTTAACATAGAATTTCCTCCCTCTGATGTAAACCAGCCCAGCACATGTTCTGAGAAACCGACATGGTTTTCAAGACGATCGATTAGAATATCGTGATCGATTGTATCAAATGCTGCACTGAGATCTAACAGGATAAGGATGGAGATCTTATTCTCGTCAGAGTTTAGTCTGAGGTCACTGATTATTTTGGTGAGGGCAGTTTCAGTGCTATGATATTTTCTGAATCCTGACTGAAATTCTTCTAAGATGTTGTTTTCTTCAAGAAAGGAATTTATTTGAACTGAAACTATCTTTTCAAGTACTTTACTAATGAATGGTAGGTTTGATATTGGACGATAATTTGCCATTTCATTACTATCCAAGTTAGGTTTTTTTAGTAATGGCTTTACAACTGCTGTTTTAAAGGCATCTGGGAAAATACCAGTCCTAAGGGAAGTGTTTATGATATCTAGCACAGGGCTTGAAACACTATTAAATACCCGTTTGAAGAAAGCTGTAGGTATAGGGTCAATGTCTGAGGTGGAGGAGTTACATTCTGAGACAGTTTTGCAGAGTACATCTAATGTGATGCATGTGAAACTTCTCATGGTTACATTGCGCGGTTTGCCGCAATCAGCTTTATTTCCATCATGAGTAATGCTGGCCCTGATCAAGGTTATTTTGTTGTTAAAGAATAGTGCAAGTTCTTCACACTTAACCGTTGATGACTGAGGAGGTGTAGGGGCAGTGTTGAGTAGTACATTAATAGTGGAAAAAAGGATTCTGGAGTTTCCAGCATTTTCTGTAATGATTTTAGAGAAGTAATCTTTCCTTGCTAAGCGGATGGTTTTATTATAAGCAGTTAAAGCATCTTTGTATATATCACAGCATATGGTGTTTTTTGTTTTTCTCCATTTTCGCTCCGCTGCACGACATTTCCTTTTTTCTTTGTTGACAGCATTATAGTTCAACCAGGGCGAGGCTCTAGTTTTCTTCTTTTTCGTTTTTAATGGGGCGACAGCATTTAATATAGATGACATTGCATCATTGAGATTTTCTATCATTTCATTTAGAGAGCTGTCATAATTGTGTGGTTCATGTAGTCTGATAAGATCAATGAACTTTGATTCAGCTTTGTCGTTTAGGAGCCTCTTTTTAACTATGATTTCTTTTTTTGTTTTAGTAAGGGTTATTTGAGTATCAAAAAATATACAGTGATGGTCGGAGAGAGGTAATTCAGTTATTGAGATATTTGTTATGCTTAGCCCAGTTGTTGTTATAACTAAGTCTAGTGTATTCCCAAGCCTGTGAGTTGCATTTGTTATATGCTGTATTAGGTCAAAGCTATCCAGTAGATTTTTTGTTTTATAGTTTTGGAGTCTGTTTTCTTATTAAAATGGATGTTCAAGTCTCCATTTAGGATCACCTTATCATATCCGGTAACACATAGTGAGATCAGTTCAGAGAGCTCCTGTATAAATATTGGTGAGTGTCTAGGCGGGCGGTATATTGTGACAATAATAGTTGATTCTGTTTTTAGTTCAATGGCAAGATATTCCATTGACATGAACTCGCCTAGTTCTGTGATTCTAAACAAGAGTTTTGAGGAGAAGATTGCTGCAACTCCTCCGCCCCTTTTATTTTGTGTTGCTGCTGCAATTCGTGGTGAGATTGTGTCCTTCGTGATTATCTCTCGTGCTGGTATGAGTTTAATATTCTTGGAGGCCATAAAGGCATGACGCATGTTTGCTGATCGGAGCTTTGAACCTAAGCGATTTGGGAAGAAGCCATTTCTTTGAAAACGTTCTGGGTTATTCCAGAAAACATTGAAGTTGTCAATGAATTTCAGGCCGTGTACAAGACATGCAGCCCCTAACCATGAATTAAAATGTAGGAGTCGACTGAAGGCTTCTTGTCCTCTGCGAAAGCATGCAATTGGTCCACTGATGGACACATCAGTGTCTATGTACACAGACTGTTGTTTGTCTAGTGTGTTCATTAAACATGTGAAATCGTCTTTCAAAGTCTCTGTGCCAGTCTTCTTTCCCAGGATGTCAAACGATCCAGAGTGAATGACAATTTTTGTTATGCCCGGTCTGATTAGTGTTGGCAGTATTTCGGCCAGCTCTTTCACAGATGTATTGTCTAGACAGATATTTTCTGTGTTTGCCATCTCCACATACCTTGTTGTGGAATCTCCAATCAGTATGCAGTCTATTTTCTGTGTAAAGTTAGCATTTTTCTTTCCAACAGTTTTGGGGCCGTTTGTTTTTGGGCTAGGCCTAGTCTGCCGGTTCTTACCACAGTCCTGTCGCCTTGGTGAAGCCTCGTTAGCCTTCTCAATAGCCGGCATGTTAACGCTGGTCCCGTACCTTCGGCGTTGGCTACCGCAACGTTCTCCTCGGCGCATGATAGTCTCTTCGCTGTTAGCCGTTAGCTCGGTCTGGGTCGTGTTTGCTAGCCGTGTCGCTCGTGGCTCTGTTTTCCTCATCGTCTCGTCATTAGCGTGTGCTCCGATGTGCCGGCTGTTAGCTTCGCTAGCATTAGCGTGAGCTCCGGCATGCAAACTGTTTGCTTCGCTAGTGTTAGCGTGAGCTCCGGTATTCCTGCTATTAGCGTCGTGAGCTCCGTTCCGCTCGCTGTTTGCTTCGCTAGCGTCGTTAGCCACGCTTCTATGTCTCTTTGCTTTTGGTGTTGATATGCGTGTTTCCGAGAGTAGGTTGAAACTATTTCCTGGCGGTACCGGGGGCGAGGTAATAGTCGTGTTCCTGGTTCGTTTATTTCTCCTTTTATCCTTGATGGTGGTCTTTGGTCTAGCTCCTTGCTTGTGCCAAGAACCGTCTTTTGGGTGGTGCTGTACTGTAGCTACTAGCCCAGGCCAGGTCTCAACCATGGTATCGTTGGCTGTATTTGTAGTAGCTTCATAAATAGAGTCAATGAGTCGCTCATCTTGTTGGATTTGGTGCAGTGTAGAAACCCGAGCCTCCAGCTCTACAATCATCATACTCATCTTCAAGCAGTTAGTACATTCTGTGGGAGAGCCGATTCCCGGCATCTTCCCTTATTTCCTGTCTTTTTAGGTTAGACTAAACTGAAGCTAAGCTAGGTACTTAGCTGGTGGTGGTGGTGGTGATGATGATGGTGGTGGTGGTGATGATGGTGGTGATGGTGGTGGTGATGGTGGTGGTGGTGATGGTGGTGGTGGTGGTGGTGATGGTGGGTCACTTCAACCGGGGTATCCGTCGCTCTCTCCTAAGCATTGCTCTGGAGCGGTCCGTTGCTCTATTACTCACATGACCAAACCACTGTCGTCTTCCGTCTCATTAAAACTCAAAATAACAAGAAAACCTCTGTATTCCTCTTCTTTCATAAATATCCTCCTTCAGTGGCCGGCGTAGTCCTTTGCGTGTAGCTGATAAGACGGCTCGCTATTCCTCCCACATACTCGTCCCACGTACTCGTCCTTTCGATGGAGCACTGTGGTCATAAATCTAAATAGATAAGAAAATTCACAGTTCTGGAGAAGTACCATAGGAACTGGAAATTAACGTACAGAGTAATTAAAGTTGAAAGGGCTGTATTAAATCATTATCCTAGCGATAGGCAGAAAAAATGTGGAGCGACAGTAAAAAGCAGCTTGCTTTGCGGAAGCAGGAAGTCAGGTAGTGAAAGGGTTAAGACGCATACTGCGTGATCTCAAGGTCATGGGTTCGAATCCAGCCCAGGACATGTGTTGCATGTCCTCCCCCATCTCTTCACCCAATTTCCTCTCTCTGACTGTCCTGTCCATAATATAGCAGAAATTCCCTAAAAAATCTAATAAAAAGATCTGTCAAAAACCTGCTCTGGTTTCAGGACTATCTAGGTGTCGGTGTATGAAATCGGACCATTCTCAATCTGAATTCTTGTCTATAACCAAAGGTGTGCCCCAGGGCTCAGTTTTGGGTCCTGTAATTTTTACCATTTATATATTTACCATCAACAGACACCAGATCAAACATCCGGACGCAGCGATGATAGTGGCTGGCGATTTCAACCAGGCGAACCTGAAGAAAGTGATGCCGTCCTTTTTTCAGCACATCGCCTGCTCCACGAGAGGGAGGAACACGCTAGACCACTGTTATTCCCCGTTCAGAGCCGGCTACAAGGCAGTAGCCGCTCCGCCACTAACGGGGTCCTCAAGCTCGAGTGATCACGACTCCATCTTGTTATTCCCCGCGTACCAACAAAGATCACGTGACGCCGTCGTGTCACGTGAGACAAAGAAGTGGGCCGACGAATCAGAGGCCACACTCCATGATGTGTTAGCAGACACGGATTGGGATATGTTCCAAGGCAGCGCCAGTGACGTCAGCGAGCTCGCAGACACAGTGGTGAGCTACATAACAACAATAGCTGATAGTATCGTCCTCACGAAAAAGGTGCAGGTTTTCCCAAACCAGGAAACCGTGGGTGGACAGTACTATTAGAACAGCTCTGAACTCTCGCACCACCGCTTACAACCTGGGTAGAGGGTCAGGAAACATGGAGGAGTATAAGGCTTCAGTCTATACTCTACGCAAGGCTGTTAAACTTGCTAAGAGGACATATGCTGACAAACTGGAGACACAAATGGCGCCCCCTCAATGGGGAGCGACGACGCCTCCCTCGCGGACAAGCTCAACTCTTTCTACGCTTGGTTTGGTGTAGACAGTGGCGCTGCTGGCTCTCCGGCTAGTGACGTCACTGGCGCGCCGGCTGTTGTGGAGGGGGGGGGGCAACCGCGGGGGGGCGGGGACGCTCTCTCGTTGTTGGAACACAGTGTGAGAAGAGCATTTATGCAGGTGAACACCAGGAAGGCTGCTGGCCCAGATGGTATAACAGGACTCATACTTAAGTCCTGTGCCAACCAGCTGGCCCCGGTGTTCACCGCCATATTTAATCAATCCCTGGCGGAGGCAGTGGTCCCTGCCTGCTTCAAGATGTCTACCATCATCCCTGTACCGAAGAAACCCTCCCCAACATGTCCAAATGACTACAGACCGGTGGCACTCACCTCTGTGGTCATGAAATGTTTCGAGAGGCTGGTCAAGGACCACATTTGTGCCTCCCTCCCCAGTGATATGGACCCTATGCAATTTGCATACAGGACAAACAGGTCCACTGACGACGCGGTCTCCCAGGTACTGCACAGCACCCTCTCTCACCTTGACCGTCAGAAGGGGGGCTATGTGAGACTGTTGTTCATTGACTACAGCTCAGCGTTCAACACCATAGTCCCCACCAGACTGGTGGACAAGCTGATCGAGCTGGGTCTGAGCTCCGCCCTGAGCGCCTGGGTACTGGACTTTCTGAGTGAAAGACCCCAGGCGGTCAGGGTGGGGGGTCAGACCTCCAACACCATCACCCTGAGCATCGGGTCCCCCCAGGGCTGTGTTCTGAGCCCCCTGCTGTACTCACTCTACACACACGATTGTATGGCCAAGTTCAGCTCCAACTCCATAGTGAAGTTCGCAGACGACACGGTGGTGGTGGGGCTGATCTCGGACAACGACGAGAAGGCCTACCGGGAGGAGGTTGAGGTACTGGAACGCTGGTCTCAGGACAACAGCCTGCTCCTGAACATTGGTAAAACCAAGGAGCTGATCGTGGATTATAGGAGAGGACAGCAGGAGACGCACACACCACTGATGATTAACGGGGCTACCGTGGACAGGGTGAGCAGCTTTAAGTACCTGGGGGTCCACATCGCAGAGGATCTGACATGGTCAACACACATAGACACAGTAGTAAAGAAGGCGAAACAGCGCCTCTACCACCTGAGACAGTTAAGGAAGTTCAGAGTATCGGGGAAGATACTCCAGTCCTTCTACTCAGGAGCTGTAGAGAGCATCTTGACCGGAAAAATCACTGCCTGGTATGGAAACAGCACGGCACAGGACAAGAAGGCCCTACAGAGAGTGGTGCGCTCAGCCGAGCGTACCACGGGTATTTCACTACCTCCCCTGCAGGTTCTATACAACAAGAGGTGCAAATCCAGAGCCTGCAGAATAATGAAAGACCCCCACCACCCCAATAACAGCCTGTTTCAGCTGCTGAGGTCAGGCAGATGCCTGCGAACCCCAGCTACTAGGACAGAGAGGCTTAGACTCAGCTTCTTCCCCCAGGCCATCAGAGTCTTGAACAATGAACATTGAGTACCACAGAACACTGAACTATCCACACATAAGCACACATGAGCACACACACGACACGCACGCTGTGCACACTCACACACTAGCAGTCACTTTAACACTTTAACATTAAAAAGTGTTAAATTAGTATTAGCAACAGTAACAGTGTAATGCACTACCAAAGCTACCTAGCATGTCCTATATGCTCTGTAAATAAATATGTACAGATACCGAGATGTCACACCATGTTACCTGTTACCACATTCCCATTTGTATGTGGACCATACTATTGTGTACTGTATTGCTGACACCGTGGCTTAAGAACTTACAGCTTTCTTTTTATGATCTCCAGGAAGCTTAACAAAATTAATTTGTTTTTAATAAAAAAATAAATGTTTTAAATAAAAATAAAAATAAATAGAATGTTAACAATCACTTTCCATCACAGACCTAAAATCTAGTTTTGCTTACATGCTTATATATTTCACATTAGACACGTTTGTAGAATAGTGTTCCGGGCTCTGCGGCTCTGCAGATATACTATTGGTTTCATTCAATTACTTTTATGCAAAGCATCATGGGGTGGGAGGACTAATACTAGGGGGAGCTGGTTGGCGTCGGTCTGGTAGTCGGTAGAGAGATGTGAAGAAGACCGGTATTATCCACGAGGGGAGGGGGTACAGCCAGGTACAGGGTCTATTCGGCACTGTCCACTGGAGCGAGTGGATGTCTTGGCCAAGAGAACCAGAGAGAATACTTCATAATGTTTCATGCAATTACAAAGTAAATATATGTTTAGTGCACATGATTGATGTATTTTAAATATCACAGTGACAGCAGGGCGGCTAGGTGGTGTAGTGGGCAAGGCACTTGCCACCAGTGTGGAGACGCTAGGATTCGCGTGTTCGAATCCAGCTCTCCACATTGTTTTCAGTTTAGCTGGTCGTCCGCAGTAATACACATTGGCCGTATTACGGGGAGGGAAAACTGAAGGGTGGGGATCGAACGTTGTGAACAAGCGACTCCTACAAGTCGGTTGGTGCGCCTGCGCAGTAGAATCAGGAAGTGTCGGGGGCAGCGTGAGCCTCCCACGCGTTACTCCTCGACACTGAGAGATCGAGCTGCGCAGGTGAAAAGATGCGACTGCTGTTACCTCAAGTACCGGAGGGGACTTGTGCTATGTATGACTTAGTCCACATTGCAGCCGGCTTGTGGGAGGCAAGAAACAGCGTTCGTGACAGGGGAGGGTTGAATTGGATGATACGAAATTGGGATGGGAGAAAAATAGAAAAATGGGAGAAAAAGTGGATAAAAAAAAAAAAAAAAATATCACAGTGACTTTTCCTTTTTGATAAGAAAGTCTAGTGCTGGTTGAGCATATGCATACTTTATGTTGATGGGCTTTGTCTATAATGTGGCCACAAAAATAGAAAAGTTTAATTATTTTGTTTGTTTGCACTAAGTTAATACTTTGACAAATGTTGCCTATATTTTTCAGTCAGTTTGGTCTTTGTGTGCCAAACATTATTAAAGGTAAACCTTTTTTTTTACCAAATAAATGAGAAGCATGTTTAAATCAGCAATGCCTCCCCTCTCTCTCCTAGCTCTAACCGTCAAAATAATGTGCCTGATGTCAAACTGCCTCATTCTTTCAGTTTTTGCATGACTACGTCCTTGAGAATATCTGAAAAGTTGGATTATTTTTAGGCGAAATGCTTTCTACTTCAATTTGTTGGTTAGAATAGATTACCTTGCTCCGTTGAAACTTCACTGAGACTAACAGTAAAAGACAGTATTTATTTTTGTGAGCTCCGCACACAGACGTGATAATAATAATAATAACAATAATAATAATAATAATAATAATAATAATAATAATAATAATAATAATAATAATAATAATAATAATAATAATAATAATAATAATAATAATAATAATAATAATAATAATAATAATAATAATAATAATAATAATAATAATAATAATAATAATAATAATAATAATGATAATGATGATGATGATGATGATGATGATGATGATGATGATGATGATGATGATGATGATGATGATGATGATGATGATGATGATGATAATAATAATAATAATAATAATAATAATAATAATAATAATAATAATAATAATAATAATAATAATAATAATAATAATAATAATAATAATAATAATAATAATAATAGCTTCATTTTATATATCGCCTTTCAAGAGACCCATGCAAGGTCGCTTTACATAGATAGGGGGGGGAAATAACAAAGTAATAAACATAGTGGACAGACTATGTAAATATGATGATGGGATTCAAGTTCATGTTTGTATTGATCACATAGGCAGGCTTCACATGGCATATAGGCTACATCATACATGGCAGTGAGATTCATTGTTCTTGTATATGCTCTCGTATTATTGTTTATATAGGCTACCCAATACTGACATCAAAATAGATTGTATGCCACTAGAAATCATATGCAGCAGGTCGAAAATTGACGGAAAATTCATTGCGATTTGGAATAAAATTGAGGAGAACTTTAATCCCTGGGTATTAATCGAACAAAACGGAAAAAGGTAGTCATATTCCAGCACGGGCTTTATTAGTTAATATGGTCTTTAAGAGATATCATATCCGACATCACCGTACGTGGACATGTCTGTCAGCCTGTCTCGTATTTCTCCATAACACGCTTCCCTCGGGTCAGTCCATTATTTTACATCCCATGGGGGTGTTTCATTACCATATATGGATAATCGGGGCGGTTCTGGTATGCAAATACTTAAAACTGTGCACGAGCTCCAGCGTAGGATCAAAGTGATATTTATCAAGACAGGTGTGCGTATGACCTGTGTACGCACGTGTGATAAATCCCGTTTTTTTTGTGCGTACACACATTCTAAATTCTGTGCTTACGAACGAAAGTAGAAGACTTTCTAAGAACTGTTGAGGGCCCTGGGCCCTCATTTATCAATTTTTCTTAGAAAGTATTCTATTTTCATACGTAAGCACAGAATTTAGAATCTGTGCACGCACAAAAAAAACTGGATTTATCAACCGTGCGTACACAGGTCCTACGCTCCTCCGTGTTGATAAATACCTCTTTGTTCTACCGTCAATGCTTGTGCATGATTATCCATATATGGTCATGAAAGTGATGAAACACCCCCCATGGGATGTGAAATAATGGACTGACCCGAGCGGAACTCTGAGAAACTTCACAGGAGATTGTTCACTGAGGCGCTGTCGAACCAAGAAGACACAACCGGTGTTATGGGATAAATAAAAGGCTGACTTGTACACGGTGATGTCAGATATCAACAGCTCCCTAAGACCATTGCTGTCAGGATCCTAGGCCCGGTCCTGGCTGGACTGGGCAGGATGGTAACATTGGGCAGTATCCTCCACCTAACTTTGGGCAATGCCCTCTATCTGACATTGGCCCTCGGCCTGACATTGGCGCCCTACCACCCTCTAGTGGTGACAAACAATCGGTGCGCTCCAGTACACTGGACATCCTGACTACTGTGATAACAATAATTAATAGTATGATTAATGTGGTGTGATGTGGTGTACTGTTGGGTTGTTAGGAGTTGCTTTTGTGTTTAGTTGTTCTTTGCTTATTGTCTAGGTGTTGTTTGTGATTCTGTGTTGGCCAGGTGTTCTTAATTGTTAATTAGTTGGGGTATATAGGGTTCTGTCTGTCCTCCCTTCTGTGTGGCGACATTCCTCCAGTTACCCCCTGTTCCTCCACGTCGTGTCGCACCGTTCTCCCTCTAGTAAGTCTTAGTGTTTGTTGTTTTGTATTGTGAAGTTGTTATGTAGTTTCTGTATTTTTCCTTGTATTGCACTGGATTCTACAGTAAACACCCTTCTCCAAGCTTCACTCCTCGCCTCTGCCTCCTCCATTCCTTCCCTTTCTGTATTATTGCATTCTACCTAACCCCATCGTGACACATTGCTGCAATGGACAGCTCAAAATACTAATAAAGACCGTTCGTTGAGCACTGTTTCTTTGGCGTTGGTGGTGTGTCATTATAACTGTGCTGTAATATGAATGCCTTTATTAGTTGTGTTCGATTGGCTATAATATGATTTTTAGAGGCATCTATTTTGAATGAATGAATGAATGAATACTTTATTTAACAGATTGCAGAATGGGTACAATACAGTACAGCTCAATACACACAATTGTTAAGGGGATGCAGACCAGGGAAAGACTTTCGTCTTGTTTACATCAGGGTCCCCCCCTGTTGTTGTCGGTATTAGCCTAATACCGACAACAAAATAGATGCCTCTAAAAATCATATACTATTAGGTAGCCTATATGAATTACATATAATAGCAGCCATAGCCTACATTATGCAACAGTAACTTGCGCCATAATAGCACAATGCACAGCCCTGCGAAACCTGCACAGTAAACTAACTTGATCATTAAGGAACGATGTCAACAAAAACGGAATCTTATTACCGCTTTCCTCCCGATGACAAAGAGAAGAGAAGGTGGCTGAAGTTGATATGGTAAGTAAGTCAAAATGACGTGTCCACCTTTTTGAGTCTGTTCAAATGCCTCGGAATTTATGAGAGAAAGTGTCTCTCTCTCTTGTATCTCTGTGTCTTTCTCTGTTTTCCCTCCTTATATATATATAATTGACTAAGCACATCCTAGCCTTCATCTGTACCTTCACTGATATATAATTAACATTATTAAAACCTTAATAATGTATTTGTTTATCCAGTTTGATGGTTTTCTAATCTGGTAAATGTATGCAAATGTGAATTTGCTTGCTCTGAAAATAGACCAGATGGCGAAACCAGTGGTGCAGATGGTGAGACGGCCGCTTAGTGTGTCCCTGTCTAATCTAAAGGACATCAGAAGGAAACCGGCTGCTGATCTCTGCGCTCGACAGCGCTTTGAGGCTGTTTGTGGCACTTCCGCATTCCAGTGTGCCAGCTCTGTTACTGTCTCAATACTTTTGGTCACTGTCTCTACTTAGACTTTAAAAATACCAACTTTAGCTCACTGTCTCAATACTTAGACTTTAAAAAGACCAACTTTAGCTCACTGTCTCAATACTTAGACTTTAAAAATACCAACTTTAGCTCACTGTCTCAATACTTAGACTTTAAAAATGCCAACTTTAGCTCACTGTCGCAATACTTAGGCTCAGTGATGCAGTGGTGGACCCACGGGGTACCACACCGTCCTAGCAGTTTTCTGAGCAGAAGTACGTGCAGTTGTGCACGGATGTGTATGCGCAGTCGCGCACGGATGTGCACGCGCACGCACACAAAAATGCGCTCCACTCATTCGTTGTGCGCTAAGTACCCACCGTCTTATATCAATAGCGCAGGTCGTCAGGTGTCTTCAACAACAGTACACTACCCGGCACTTATCTATCACCTAGACTTTGCATAATAATAGGATACCAATACTAACATAACAAAGAACGAGAAGTGCAAAACCAAAATACAAGCCCTGTGGGGGTTTGCTTGATCTGTGGAACTCTCACTATGTGACAAATGGTCCCGACTGGAAGGATGAGGCATTAAGTTGTGCTTCAGAAGGAAACTGTCCTTCTATAAACTATAAGTTACATTGTTAATTTAGTTTGTATTTACTTTTCTAGTTTAAGTTAATTCAATTAATGAAATTGTAACTACAATATTGTACCTACAATTACATTTAAAACATTGTTTGTTTTTCAACCATATCTGTTGACAATATAATTTCTTTATATATTGAAGGCTACATCCTGCTACCTTTTTCAGCTTCTCTATTTCAAGGCAATATTTACAAAAACTAAACTAAAACTAGTAATTTCCTATACAAACATGTTTCCTACTATTTATGCATAATAATCATCTGTTCTGTGCGCAAGCGAGGGAACATGTCGTGCATGTGGCGTCCAGGCAGTTCTGATATTACGACTGCATCCCTGCTTAGACTTTAAAAATACCAACTTTAGCTCACTGTCTATTACTTAGACTTTAAAGGGGAACTCCAACATTTAGGGAAATTAGCTTATTTAACATCTTCCCTGGAGATAGACAAGAAGATACATACCTTTTTTGTCTCTGTGCGTGCATTTTAGCTTTGGGAATAGACGCTCCGTTAGCATAGCTTAGCTTCATCACTGGAAGTGAGGCAGGACAGTAGCCTTACAGTGCCTTACAGTGTATTGCAAGGTCTGACATTGATCAAATTTGATATGCATGACCTTGGTGGGCTCTAGGTCAACTCCTGAAAAGGGGGTCAATGTCAGACCTTGCAATCAAAAGTTAGGGGGCGCACTGAAATTATGGCAAGGGTTATTAGCCCCCTAACTTTTGATTGCAAAGTCTGACATTGACCCCCTTTTCAGGAGTTAACCTAGAGCCCACCAAGGTCATGCATATCAAGTTTGGTCAATGTCAGACCTTGCAATACACTGTAAGGCACTGTAAGGCTACTGTCCTGCCTCACTTCCAGTGATGAAGCTAAGCTATGCTAACGGAGCGTCTATTCCCAAAGCTAAAATGCACGCACAGAGACAAAAAAGGTATGTATCTTCTTGTCTAACTCCAGGGAAGATGTTAAATAAGCTAATTTCCCAAAATGTTGGAGTTCCCCTTTAAAAATACCAACTTTAGCTCACTGTCTAATACTTAGACTTTAAAAATACCAACTTTAGCTCACTGTCTCAATACTTAGACTTTAAAAATACCAACTTTAGCTCACTGTCTAATACTTAGACTTTAAAAATACCAACTTTAGCTCACTGTCTCAATACTTAGACTTTAAAAATACCAACTTTAGCTCACTGTCTAATACTTAGACTTTAAAAATACCAACTTTAGCTCACTGTCTAATACTTAGACTTTAAAAATACCAACTTTAGCTCACTGTCTCAATACTTAGACTTTAAAAATACCAACTTTAGCTCACTGTCTAATACTTAGACTTTAAAAATACCAACTTTAGCTCACTGTCTAATACTTAGACTTTAAAAATACCAACTTTAGCTCACTGTCTCAATACTTAGACTTTAAAAATACCAACTTTAGCTCACTGTCTAATACTTAGACTTTAAAAATACCAACTTTAGCTCACTGTCTCAATACTTAGACTTTAAAAATACCAACTTTAGCTCACTGTCTAATACTTAGACTTTAAAAATACCAACTTTAGCTCACTGTCTAATACTTAGACTTTAAAAATACCAACTTTAGCTCACTGTCTCAATACTTAGACTTTAAAAATACCAACTTTAGCTCACTGTCTCAATACTTAGGCTATAAAAATACAAACTTTAGCTCACTGTCTCAATCATTTTTATTTATATCTTTATAAATCTATGGCCTATATACTGAGCTATTATGTGGATCAGAGTCAAGTCCAACAATGAGCGTCTGGCTCCATCTGCTGGACGCCTGTACGTGAAAACAATTCAACGCTGGTGTCTTGAAACACAGCTCACGAGAGTGTATGTGTGAGAGAGCGAGAGCGAGAGAGAGAGAGAGAGAGAGAGAGAGAGAGAGAGAGAGAGAGAGAGAGAGGGAGAGAGAGAGAGCAGTGTCAACAGTGCGCACTGCGCAGCAGCACACAAAAAAACAGCAGGCTATTGTTTGATTGATTGATTGAACATTTTATTAACAGATTGCAGAATGGGTACAATACAGTAGGTACAGCTCAATACATTTTTATTTTTTTATCTACTTTATTCTCCCCATTTTCTATTTTTCTCCCTTCCCCAATTTCGTATTGTCCAATTCTACCCTCCCCTGTCTCGAACGCTGTTAGGCCATGCCTCCCACAAGCCGGCTGCAATGTGGACGAAGCCTTGCATCACGTGTCCCCTCCGGTACTCGAGGAGGCAGCCGTCGCATCTTTTCACCTGCACAGCGCGATCTCTCAGCGGCGAGGGTCTGCGTGGGAGGGACACGCCGCCCCTGTCGCTTCCTGATTCTACTGCGCAGGCTCACCAACCGACCTGTAGGAGTCGCTGTCCACAATGTCCGATCCCCACCCACCAGCTTCCCACCCCCTAATACTGCCAATTGTATTAGTATGAACGACCAGCCAAGCTGGTAGCAATGCCGAGAGCTGGGCTCGAACCCAGCATCTCCTGCGTTGGTGGCGAGCGCCTTGCCCACTGCGCCACCTAGCCGCCAATATACACAAAATTGTTAAGGTGATGCAGACCAGAGAAATACTTTTGTCTTGTTTACATCAGGGTCCACCATTTTCAATTCATCATAATATATATGACATACATGACATACAAATATACAGTACTGTTTATTTACAGACAGAGTTTATAAAAGAGAGTATATAGATTTGAGGGGGAAGAAACTGTACATTGGAGGGGGTTGGGTGGGGGGGGGGGGGGTTGACATTTACCAGGGCCAGTTTCGAATTGCAGCCTCCCGTAGGTGCTCTTTAACACATTCAGCGCCAGAGGTCGCTGTGGGCCGTATGGCCGTATTTGCCAGCGCTTTAATGAATGGGGATACATGCCAGTGTCTGCAATGCTAACACTATATTAAATATTATAGCTATGGATCTAATAATATAGTCGATTGTCATTGAGTTTCTTCAAGTCAAGATACAAAGAACTGATAATTCTTTCATCAATACATTCCCGTTTTATACCGTGGTGAATAAGAGTATAGTTTTAGAGTAATTCTGTGTAATCCCAGGAAACGTCGCTAAGCAGCGTTTAGTGCATGTCACTAGAAACCGTGCCATTCCTCGCTTGGATAAATCTGAAATCAACGCTATATTATCGGTATTACAGTATGTTGCATCATGCATGCATGAAAGGGGGGGGGGGATTCTATGCACACATTATTATTATTTTTTTTTTTTGGTCTTTTTCCCCCTCCATTTTCCTCCGATTTTCTCCCATCCCAATGTTAGTCGTATGCCAATTCCCAGTCCCTTCCTGGTCGCTGCGCTTTACCCCCCACAGTCAGATCATTTGGGAGAGTGGAGGCTACCACGTGCTTCCTCCGACACACGTCCAGCCAATCACCGCTTCTTTTCACCTGGCAGCGCGGATTCTCATTGAGAGGGCGTAGCGTGTGGGAGGACCACACTTAGTCCATTCGGTAAGTCCGATCACGCTGCCATCTTTCTTTTGCCAAAGTATAAACAAAGTCTCAAGCGAACGCCGGTGGTATCGCGAGAGGTTAAGCGTTGGACCGTGACGTCAGAGGAGACACTCCAAGCTGCGCTTGAATGCACAGACTGGAGTGTATTCTGTGATAACACAGCCAATATTAACGAATACACTGAAACGGTGCTTGACTTTGTCTGTACTCTGGTAGAAGAAACAATCCCCTCTACCACAATTAGAATATACCCAAATCAAAAGCCCTGGGTAGATAAATCCGTCCGTGAGGCTCATCAGCCTACAACACCGGGCTGGTGACAGGCAACATGGAAGAACACAAGACGGCAAGATACAACGTCAGGAGAGCAGTAATAGAGGCAAAACGGCGTTACAGGGATAAAGTTGAACTTCAGTTTGAACAGGCTGACTCTAGAGGAATGTGGCAGGGCCTCAGAACAATGACAGACTACAAAGGCACCTCCCTTAAACTGAACAGTGACATCTCCTTAGCAAATGATCTCAATTCCTTCTATGCGAGGTTGAGGCTGTGAATAACAACACCAGCCTACAAACCACGGCAATGGGGGGGGGGGGGGGGTGGGGGGTCTGCTGATGGAGACTCAGTGTTCAGGGTAACAGAGCATGAGGTGAGGCGGACCTTTAAAAAAGTGAATATCAGGAAGGCAGCAGGACCGGACGGCATCCCCGGCCGCGTCCTAAAAGTCTGTGCCGACCAACTGGCCCCGGCATTCACTGACATCTTCAACCTGTCCTTGGAACAGGCTGTCATCCCCACCTGTCTGAAGAAGTCCACCATCATCCCTGTACCCAAAAAATCTACGCCCGCTTGCCTCAACGACTACCACCCTGTAGCCCTCACCTCCATAGCCATGAAGTGCTTTGAGAAGCTAGTGAAGGGCTACATCTGTTCCTCCCTCCCCATCAACCTGGACCCCCTGCAATTTGCATATCGCCCCAATAGGTCCACGGAGGACGCCATAGCCCATGTGCTGCACACAGCAGCATCACACCTGGACAAGAGGCAGGGGAACTATGTGAGAATGCTGTCATCGACTACAGCTCAGCATTCAATACCATACTCCCCTCCAAACTCCTAGCCAAGCTCAGGGACCTGGGCTTGAACTATGACCTCTGCCAGTGGGTCTTGGACTTCCTGACGGGCAGACCCCAGGTGGTAAGAGCAGGCAACTGCACCTCCTCATCCATCACGCTCAACATAGGGGCCCCCCAGGGCTGTGTTCTGAGCCCCCTCCTCTACTCCCTGTACACACATGACTGCGTGGCACAGCGGAACAACAACACAATCATCAAATTTGCTGATGACACAGTAGTGGTGGGCCTGATCTCTGCCAACGACGAGAGGGCCTACCTGGAAGAGGTAGAGAATCTGTCACAGTGGTGTCAGGAGAACTGCCTCTCCCTGAACGTCAGCAAAACAAAAGAGATGATTGTGGACTTCAGGAGGTCGGGGGTCAAGGACTACAGCCCCCTCAGCATCGACGGGGCACCGATTGAGAGAGTGAACAGTTTCAAGTACCTCGGAGCCCACATATCCGAGGACTTGACATGGACCACACACATTGACAGTGTTGTGAAGAAGGCACGACAACGCCTCTACTTCCTCAGGCGCCTAAGGAAGTTCCAAGTCAGTCAGAAGATCCTTAGGAACTTCTACTCATGTACAATAGAGAGCATCCTGACCGGCAACATCACCTCCTGGTTTGGGAATAGCACTGCACAAGACCGTAGCAGACTACAAAGAGTGACACGTTCAGCCGAACGCACAATTGGAGGGGGGCTTCCCACCCTCCAGAACATTTACAACAAGCGGTGCAGGGGGAAGGCTAAGAGAATCATCAAGGACTCCAGCCACCCGAACAACTGCCTCTTTGAACTGCTGCGGTCAGGCAAGCGATACCGGAGTCTTAAGGCGAGCACAGAAAGACTCAGAAGAAGCTTCTATCCCCAGGCAATCAGGCTGCTAAACGAACAATAAACATTATGCAACAACCATCAAATGCACACAGCACACACACCCACACACTCACTTAAACAAACAACACACTGCAGCACCCACTCTCCACACTTTAGATCACACAAACACACTTTATATTTATTGATAAAGGATTTGCACTACAACTTGTACACCTACTGTAAATTGTACCTAAATTGCACCTCATCCCATTTCTGCCTTGCACTATATAGTATTGTATATTAGTACACTGCATAGTATATTGTATATTATATGGTAACTCAGTTACGTCTATTCTGCATCGAACATTGTACATATGTCTATACTGAACACTGTGACCTCATTTTTTTACTTCTAATTTACAAGCTATACTATGTTATTTTATTTCATACTTATCTTGTCTTGCACAGTCTCTGGAGCGTAATAGTAAGAAGCATTTTGTATAAAAGTATTCTGTACTTCTGTATGACAACTATTAAAGAAACTTGAAACTTGAACTTGAAACTGCAAAAACTTTTCCGACTGACTAAATTCGGTTCGCAGAATGTCAACAGACGCTATATACCAAAGTAAGCATACACTGTAAGAAAAAAAGCTGCAAGAAAACGGTAAATGTCTGGCATCAATGGATTCCAAATACTTACTGTCAAATTACAGTAAAATCAAATACATTTACAGATTTATTTAATAGTTAATATTGATAAAAGGTAATTTACTAAAACCCTGACAAGGTTTGAATCACTTTATTCAAATTGAGGATTTAGTTTGAGTATATATATAAAAAAATATATATATAATTTCTTCTTTTTTTTTAAACTTTTTTAATAAAAGACGAAGGTTCGAACGTCCGTTCGAAGAACCCTGACGAAGTTTGAATCCCAAAAACAGGCTTCGGGGACAGCCTTACCAAACATTATTTATATTATTCAAATAGACCTCAAACATGTTCCGTTGTGATGTCCCAGTATGATGTCATAATAGAACATTCTAGAACATTTGCGATGTCACAATATGTCATAATCAAACATTCTAGAACATTTGTGATGTGTGAGTATGATGTCATAATAGGATATTCTAGAACATTTGTGATGTCACAGTATGATGTCATAATAGAACATTCTAGAACATTTGTCTTCTATATATTCAACAATTCTCTCATTGGGGAGATGGAGGGTTCCCCCTCTTGGGGGGGCCCTCCAAGAGAGGAGATGATGTTTGTATTGTGATTGTATGACAAGAGGAGCAGAGAAGAAGGATACAGAGACGATAGAAATGTGTTTTGAAGATGAGAAGAAGAAGAAGAGTGTAAACTTTCTCAAGTGTGGGCGAAGCAAGAATTGTGGAGGGCAGTAATACGCCACGATGCGTCTACACTGCCGGAAATTCAAATAAGAAGAAGAAGAAGAGATTGTTAGGATAGCGGTTCAACATCTGGGATTGGAAGGTCTGGACTGGAAGGAGGTGTATAGTGAATTGGCTGAGGGGGCTGCGAGGGACAAGGCTGCGAGGGACAAAGCAGCCCAGGATAAGATAGCAGGGGGCAAGGAGGGTCCCGCGGAGGGGGGCTCAGGCAGGAAGAAGCAGCAGTAGCTGCACTCCAATGGACAATGTAGTTGATGACGGGGTCCAGTAGAAGAAGAAAAAGAAGGTGAAGAAGGAGAAGAAGGAGAAGAAGAAGAGCCCATAAAAAGAATTGCGGAGGGCAGTAATACGCCACGATGCGTCTACTCTGCCGGAAATTCAAATAAGAAGAAGAAGAAGAAGAAGAAGATCTCATTGTGCATCTTGAACAGTACTGAACAGATAGACTAAACAACATGAAGCCTGCCGTTCTCAACCAAGCTGCCTTGCCTACCGCTTTGCTGTGGAAAGGTGAGTGTCCACAACGGCTAGCTAGCTGTTCTACTTGAATACTGAATGTTAATATTGAATCAGACAATATTGAATACTGAATGTTAATTCAGGTTGACAGTTGACATCATTTGACAGTTGACAGGGGGCTGGAAAGTTGATTTATTTAATAAAAGAAAAAAGACTCATTTAATCAGATTAATCCCCTCTATTCAAATTGAGGATTTAGTTTGAGGATATATATATATATATTAAAAAAATATATATTATAAAAAAGAAATGAGACATTTTTATTTTATTTAAAATAGTTAATTAAAAAGGTTCGAAAAACACTGACCAATCTTGAATCACTTTATTCAAATTGAGGATTTAGTTTGAGGATATAAAAAAGAAGAAAAAATTGAATTTATAAAATTATTAAAAAAAAGAATTTATAAAGAAACATTTTATAATTTTGCTCCGCGGTTCCGTTTTGGAACGGGGAGTATGGAGCGGACGTTTGATGTCTGATTTTATTTTTCCTTATCAGTGTCTGAAAATCACCACTAGTGAATTCTGTTCCGTTGTCGGACCTGATGCACTTTACTGTCCCGTATGGGGATGTATCTGCTAGGAACTTTTCCGTAGCCTGTATTGTGTCGCTTTTCTTTTTAAGAAAATATACAAACACTGCGCTTGAGTAGTCATCGGTGAACGACTGTACATATTTTTAACCATCGATTGACTCTGTTGATACAGGACCTGCTAGGTCTGTGTGCACCATCTGTAAGGGAGCCTCGTCTCTTGTATAAGGTTCTCGGTTTCTGGTTTGTGCAAACTTTCCCTGTATACACACCTCGCACTCTTGCTCGGGCCTACATGTCTTGCCCTTGAACTCCATACCCTCTACTACATTCTGCAACTTCAACACATCGTCATAGTTACAGGGGCCCAATATCTCATGCCATGTCTGTATGGTGTGACATGTATCACATTTATCATTAGACTCACCTAGAGTATGCAAGTAATACAATTTACCGTAAACATGAATGTGACATTTTGTACCATCTCTTGTTACCAGAGCATCTTTCTTCTCCTTGAACACGACCGTGGCCCCACTGGTCGTTGCTGCTTTCACGGAGAAAATGTTCTGCGGATATGAAGGAATGAACAAGGCGTCTCTCAGTGTCGCTGTACGCCACTGTCCTCTGCTGTCCATCAGGGATACCTTTGCAGTCCCCCTCCGCTGTGCGACTCCGCTGCATCGGGTGCCGTCCGCCAACTCGACACTGTGCGCTTCTGGCCTGAACGCGCTGTCGAAGTCTTTAAACATCTTCATGTCCGTGATGATATGGGAGGTGGCTCCCGTGTCCACCATCAGTCCCCTCTCCTGGGTGCTGAACGCCGCCTGGCGCTGGTTTCCGGTCGCGACATCCCTCAGCTTGAACGCATAGTCAGCGCCGCCATCTTCCGAGACTTTACTCGCGCCATCTTTGTCTTTGCGCCTGCACACGGCGTCTTTGTGCGTGTCACTCCTGCAATGACTGCACCATGTCTTCTGTCGACACGCTCTCGCTCTGTGGCCTTTGGTACCGCATTTGAAGCACACCATATCTTTGTCCTCTTTCCGGTCACAACCATCACCACGTGCGTTTGTCCTGGTGGGCCGTCGTCCGAATTTTCCTTGGGTTTTCATCACACTGTCGCCCGACTCAGCTGAGTTTGTCTTCTCAGTTTCTTCAAAACTTCTCAGCCTAGTCTTGAAATCGGCGAATGTGATGTTTTCCTCCGTATGTGACACGTGTATGGCGAATGGCTTAAACCCCTCAGGCAGTCCCTTCAAGATCATCGCCACAGGTAATCCATCTCCCAGTGACTCGCCTGCGTTGTGCAGTGCTGTAATGGCGGTCTCTGCTCGGATTATGTAATCCATTACGTTTTCCCCGCTTGCCTTCTGAAGTGACGTTAGCTGGGTGTACAGGTTAATTATGCAGGGCTTCCCATTCCCGGCATAATAGTCTCTCAATATTTTCAGGGCTCTTCTTCCATTTTCAGACGCATCCCTCATTATTAACAAGAGGCTTTTATCGTCCAAACAAAGAATCAGTTCCGCATATGCATCAGCATTTTTCTTTATGTCGGCATCGACCTCATCTTGAGACCTCGGCTTTCCCAGGACTGTGTCTTTTAGTCCTAGTAATGGAACTGTCCCAACATTTTAGTCTCCCAAAGTTCATATTTGGTCTCATCTCCGTCGAATAAGAGTCGAGGCAAGCTGCTTGTTCCTCGATGGTCATTCATGATGCTTAGCTTGCTTTGTTCTTGCTAGTTAGCAATCCGTTTGTAGCACGTCGTCCGTTGCGACTTTCTACACGGTGGAGCACCTGTTCTTTTCGTCCGATGACTCCTGGGCCCATAACCTGTTGTGTCAGGAATGGAGGTAGGTGAATTCCAATGGGTGAAAGCAATCACAGAGACGGAGAGTGTTTACTCTTGAACAGGTTCGACTTTAATAGTAAGAACACAGAGTAAATTCTAAGAGAGAAAAATGCTAAATAACACAGGCAGGAATAAGGTAAATAGGAGCTTATTGGATGTCCAGAGTAGAACCGTCCGCGTTACCCCCGAACGCAATTAGTGAAGACCTGACAATGAACAAGCAGAAGACAGGTAGGTTATATAGACACCAAATACCAACATTCCACACACACCCCTGTGACAGCCAATCAGGAACCACCCCTAAGTGACAGCACTAATTGACAGGGAAAGGACAGGTGACAAGCCCAGTGACATATGCCAGGAATGTGGGTGGTCACCGACCACAGTCGGTGTCCAGAACGTAACAGTACCCTCCCCCGACGAACGGCACCAGACGTTCACCTAGGGGCCTCGGGATTCAGCCGCCGGAAATCAACGATCAGGCTGGGATCTAAAATATCCCTTTGAGGCACCCAAGAACGCTCTTCTATCCCGTACCCCTCCCAATCCACCAAGAACTGAAACCCCCTACCCCTCCGCCTACAACCCAGTATCCTCCGCACCGTGTAAATGGGTTGACCGCCAATAAACCGGGGTGGAGGAACCACAGGCAGTGGCGGGGCCAAGGGCGATGAGAGGAATGGCTTCAACAGGGACACATGAAACGTCGGATGAACCCCAATAGAGCTCGGAAGTCGTAGCTTGTAAGCCACTGGATTAACCCGATGAATCACTTTAAATGGTCCTATAAAGCGAGGAGCCAGCTTCTTGGATTCCACCCGGAGAGGGAAATCCCGGGTGGAAAGCCAAACCCGCTGCCCTGGACGGTAAACTGGAGCCGGACGACGCTTACTGTTAGCTTGCCGTTGGGTACTAACCGAAACCTTCTGTAGCGCCTTCCGAACCTGTTTCCACGTCCTGCGACAGCGAGCCACATGTGCCTGGGCCGAGGGCACCTCCGCCTCCTGCTCCTGCACGGGAAACAGAGGAGGTTGAAAACCATACTGGCACTGAAAGGGAGACATACCGGTAGAAGAGGAGAGAAGGGTATTATGCGCGTACTCAGCCCAAGCCAACCTCCTACTCCACGTTGCCGGACTACCGGCAACGTAACATCTCAAGACCCCCTCCAAATCCTGGTTGACCCGCTCCGTCTGCCCGTTTGACTGCGGATGGAACCCAGACGACAGACTGACAGAGGCGCAGAGGCCGGCGGCAAACGCCTTCCAGAACCTGGAGGCGAACTGAGGACCCCGGTCCGACACGATATCCACTGGCAGCCCGTGGACCCGAAAGACATGCTGTATAACTAAATCAGCAGTCTCCCGGGCCGATGGAAGCTCGGGGAGAGGGACAAAGTGAGCCGCCTTAGAGAACCGATCCACCACCACCAAAATGGTGGTGAACCCGTCCGAAAGGGGAAGACCAGAAATAAAGTCCAGAGATATGTGTGACCAGGGTCGTTTAGGAATAGGAAGTGGTCGGAGGAGACCCGCCGGTGCCCGTCGAGAGGTCTTACTACGTGCGCACACCGGACAGGCCGCCACAAAGGAACGCGTATCCCCCTCCACTGTCGGCCACCAGAACCTCCTACGGATAAATTCCAGGGTCCTGGTTGCCCCTGGGTGGCTGGTGAGGGATGACGCATGTGCCCACTGTAGCAAGCGTGAGCGCGCCACCATGGGAACATACGACCGTCCCGGAGGACCCCCACCTGGATCGGGCTCCCGCGTTAGCGCCGACCTTACCACCCTCTCTATGCCCCAAGACACGGGTGCCAAAATCAAGGCCGGTGGAATAATGGGATGGGGCTGCTCCTCCCGACCAGGAAGATCAAACTGGCGCGACAAAGCGTCAGGTTTGATATTCTTGGAGCCGGGTCTATAGGAGATGGTAAATCGAAATCGTGTGAAGAACAACGTCCACCTGGCCTGGCGAGCGTTAAGGCGTTTAGCCCCTTGGATGTAAGCCAAGTTCTTATGATCAGTCCAAACAATGAAAGGATGTGTCGCCCCCTCTAACCAATGTCTCCACTCCTCCAGTGCCAATTTGATCGCCAATAACTCCAGATTACCCACGTCGTAATTACGCTCGGCTGGTGACAGACGGCGAGAAAAAAAAGCGCACGGGTGCACTTTCCCATCCTTTAAGCATCTCTGAGAGAGCACCCCCCCCCACCGCGATGTCAGAGGCATCCACCTCCACAATGAACGGAACCTCTGCGTCATGGCGGATCAATACAGGAGCGGATGTAAAACGACATTTAAGATCGCAGAAGGCCGACTCAGCCCTAGGCGACCATTCAAAGCCAGGGAGAGAGGCCTTAGTGAGAGCTGTTAATGGATTGGCTAAGGCGCTAAAGTTGCGAATAAAGCGCCTGTAAAAATTTGCAAAGCCCAAAAACCGTTGTAACCCCTTGAGCGACGAAGGCCGTGGCCAGTCCAAAACTGCACTCACCTTGGCAAGATCCATGCGCAGATCGCTCTTCGTCAACACAAAGCCCAGGAAGGACACAGTGTCCGTGTGAAACACACACTTCTCAGCCTTAACGAATAGTTGATGCTTGAGGAGACGGTCTAGCACCTCCCGAACGTGCATTTGGTGTTGCACCATATCGCGCGAAAAAATCAGGATATCATCGAAGTAGACAAACACCGACACCCCAATCAAGTCTCGCAGCACGTCGTTAACCAGGGCTTGGAAGACTGCCGGAGCATTAGCCAAAGCAACGGGCATGACCAAATACTCATAGTGCCCATTGGGTGTGTTAAATGCAGTCTTCCACTCGTCTCCCTCTCTAATCCTGACCAGATTGTATGCATTACGTAAGTCAAGTTTAGAAAAGACCTGTGCCCCCTGTAAGCACTCAAAGGCCGTGTCCATGAGAGGTAAAGGATATCGGTTCTTGATGGAAACGTCATTCAATCCCCTATAATCAATGCATGGGCGCCGATCCCCATCTTTCTTATCAACAAAGAAGAAGCCAGCGCCGGCAGGGGAAGTGGACGGGCGTATGTGCCCCGCAAGCAATGCCTCCTCTATGTAGGTGTTCATGGCCAAGGTTTCGGGGCGTGAGAGAGAGAACATTCGCCCGCGAGGCGTGGAGGTACCGGGTAGAAGATTAATGGGACAGTCGTATGATCTATGAGGCGGAAGTGCTTTAGCACGCGTCTTGCTAAAAACGTCCGCCAGGTCCCAATAGATCTCAGGCACCCCTATCAAATCGGGATTAGAGGGTAGATCAGAATCTGCCACGCTCCCCACTATCCTGGAGAAAGAGGGGGGAGACAAAAGGGAAGAGGGGGGGAAGACAAGGGTTTGGGCAAACTCCCGCTGACGATCGACTTGACGTCGGCCGCCGTTGAGAGTTCGCCCGTGCTCCAATTAATGATATGAACACATGACGACAACCAGGGATGACCCAACACCATGACAGAATAGGGGGAAAAGATGACAAAAAATGTAACCCATTCCCACTCCCCACCCGCCACCCGGATGTGTAATGGAACCGTGCGCTGGGTGACGCTCCCACTGCCCAGGGGCCGACCGTCCAGGGCGTAAACCGGTAAGGGAACCCCTAAATCCTCCACTGGGGTTCCCCACTCCTTCACCAATCCCATGTGAATAAAATTGCCCGCCGCCCCTGAGTCAATGAGAGCCTTAGTTCCCCTAATGTCACCCCCACAGTTGATCGCCACCTCAAAAAATGTACGTGAATCAGTGGGTTTGGCAGGAATGAGCCCACCTGCTGGCGCTTTCTCGAAGCTGGCGCACCTTCTATTCCCGACTGGCGCCGAGCCGATACAGCCTGGACCCGACAGCTGCCGAAGCGGTGACCGGTGCGACCGCACCGGAAGCAGCGTCGCTCTTTGATGAAGCGCTGCCTCTCGTCGTCCGAGAGCGACAGCGCTCCAAGCTGCATGGATTCATCACCCAGTGGCCAACTCGTATAATGCATGGAAGTATCAACACCAGGAGAAGAAGGAAAACATACCTGGGTGTTGTTGACACGCTCCTTCTCCCTCTCCTGGTGCCGATTGTCCATCTTGATGGCGGTGTTGATCAGCACTTCCAGCTGCTCTGGGATCTCACGCGCGGAGAGCGCATCTCGCATCCGCGCTGAGAGTCCCCTGACGAACAGAACCACGCAGACGTTCTCCGCCCAAGCTGTCTCCCGAGCCAAGATCCGAAAATTGATAGCGTAAGCTGCGACCGTCCGGAGGCCCTGCCGGCAGTCGAGAAGACGACCGCCAGCCTCGAAGATCGAGAGTACCCGGGAAGTATCGAATACTCTTCTCAACTCCCGGGTAAAGGCGTCCAGACTGTCGCAGATTATCGCTCCCGCCTCTAATTCCGGCGTAGCCCAGGAGAGAGCTTGACCGGTGAGCAGTGTGATAATATACGCTACCTGTGCTGTCTCCGATGGAAATGATCGTGGTTGCAGCCGGAAAACGAGTAGACACTGGGTGATGAATTCCCGACAACCATCCGGTGATCCATCATAGCGAGCGGGCGCCTGCAGTCGTGGCTCGTGGGACCGTTCCTGGACCCCGATCACCCCCCGACTCTCCTCTGCGTGGACCGCTGCTTCTCCCGTCGCCGACTGAACTCCAGCCACTCCTTCTTGGGCTTGTCGGGCTGTGGCCAACGCCGACTGCGCCACCGCTTGGGATGAGCCGACGATCCCGTTGAGTCGGACTAACTCGGCGCTGACCAGCTGTTGATGTTCTTCCATCCGTGTCTGGGCCGCTCCCTGCGCATGGAGCATCTTCATGATGGCCTCCATGGAACTCTGATGGTCAGGTCTTCTGTCAGGAATGGAGGTAGGTGAATTCCAATGGGTGAAGGCAATCACAGAGACGGAGAGTGTTTACTCTTGAACAGGTTCGACTTTAATAGTAAGAACACAGAGTAAATTCTAAGAGAGAAAAATGCTAAATAGCACAGGCAGGAATAAGGTAAATAGGAGCTTATTGGAGGTCCAGAGTAGAACCGTCCGCGTTATCCCCGAACGCAATTAGTGAAGACCTGACAATGAACAAGCAGAAGACAGACCGTAGGTTACATAGACACCAAATACCAACATTCCACACACACCCCCGTGACAGCCAATCAGGAAGTTTCAAGTTTCAAGTTTCTTTAATAGTTGTCATACAGAAGTACAGAATACTTTTGTACAAAATGCTTCTTACTGTTGCGCTCCAGAGACTGTGCAAGACAATATAAGTATGAAATAAAAACATAGTAAAATTAGAAGTAAAAAAAAAAGAGGTCACAGTGTTCAGTTTAGACATATGTACAATGTTCGATGCAGAATAGACGTAGTTACCATACAATATACAATACTGTGCAGTGTACTAATATACAATACTATATAGTGCAAGGCAGAAATGGAGAAATGGGACGAGGTGCAATTTAGGTACAATTCACAGTAGGTGTACGAGTTGTAGTGCAAATCCTTTATCAATAAATATAAAGTGTAAGTGTGTTTGTGTGATCTAAAGTGTGGAGAGTGGGTGCTGCAGTGTGTTGTTTGTTTGAGTGAGTGTGTGCGTGTGGGTGTGTGTGCTGTGTGCATTTGATGGTTGTTGCATAGTGATTATTGTTCGTTTAGCGATTATTGTTCGTTTAGCAGCCTGATGGCCTGGGGATAGAAGCTTCTTCTGAGTCTTTCTGTGCTCGCCTTAAGACTCCGGTATCGCTTGCCTGACCGCAGCAGTTCAAAGAGGCAGTTGTTCGGGTGGCTCGAGTCCTTAATAATTCTCTTAGCCTTCCCCTTGCACCGCTTGTTGTAAATGTTCTGGAGGGTGGGAAGCCCCCCTCCAATTGTGCGTTCGGCTGAACGTGTCACTCTTTGTAGTCTGCTACGGTCTTGTGCAGTGCTATTCCCAAACCAGGAGGTGATGTTGCCGGTCAGGATGCTCTCTATTGTACATGAGTAGAAGTTCCTAAGGATCTTCTGACTGACTTGGAACTTCCTTAGGCGCCTGAGGAAGTAGAGGCGTTGTCGTGCCTTCTTCACAACACTGTCAATGTGTGTGGTCCATGTCAAGTCCTCGGATATGTGGGCTCCGAGGTACTTGAAACTGTTCACTCTCTCAACCGGTGCCCCGTCGATGCTGAGGGGGCTGTAGTCCTTGACCCCCGACCTCCTGAAGTCCACAATCATCTCTTTTGTTTTGCTGACGTTCAGGGAGAGGCAGTTCTCCTGACACCACTGTGACAGGTTCTCTACCTCTTCCAGGTAGGCCCTTTCGTCGTTGGCAGAGATCAGGCCCACCACTACTGTGTCATCAGCAAATTTGATGATGGTGTTGTTGTTCCGCTGTGCTACGCAGTCATGTGTGTACAGGGAGTAGAGGAGGGGGCTCAGAACACAGCCCTGGGGGGCCCCTATGTTGAGCGTGATGGATGAGGAGGTGCAGTTGCCGGCTCTTACCACCTGGGGTCTGCCCGTCAGGAAGTCCAAGACCCACTGGCACAGGTCATAGTTCAAGCCCAGGTCCCTGAGCTTGGCTATGAGTTTGGAGGGGACTATGGTATTGAATGCTGAGCTGTAGTCGATGAACAGCATTCTCACATAGTTCCCCTGCCTCTTGTCCAGGTGTGATGCTGCTGTGTGCAGCACATGGGCTATGGCGTCCTCCGTGGACCTGTTGGGGCGATATGCAAATTGCAGAGGGTCCAGGAACCAGGAACCACCCCTAAGTGACAGCACTAATTGACAGGGAAAGGACAGGTGACAAGCCCAGTGACATATGCCAGGAATGTGGGTGGTCACCGACCACAGTCGGTGTCCAGAACGTAACACTGTTGAGCTTTGCAGTTTCTCTTGCGTTGCATGTAGAAGAAAAGACACGTTGTCCAAGGAGATATCTTTAGCCTTTAGCTTGTTTATTGAAAGCACAGCTTCACCGCATGTCATTTGGTGAGAAAGGTATAGAACTTGTGGAGGCAGGTACCTGCACACACACACCTTGATAGACTGAGAAGAAGAGAACACACCTCCGCTGACGCGGTCATATATAGATGACATGATGACGTCATTACGTGCATCCTTTCAATATAGCACTACAGCGCTCCCCAGAGATATAAACAAGTACTGCATATGTAAGGGATAATGTATAGCTACGAGGTCATTGTCGCAAAATAATTTACCGACGCGTAGTTTAAAATACCGAGCCGCTTCGGCGATGTGTTTTAAACGTCAGTGAAGGTCAATTATTTTGCGACAATGACCGAGTAAAGCTATACATTATCCCGCTTATTACATGGCTAACTTACTAACAATATACCTAATTCATTTGACAAATCGCAGTTGTTCTGTGGCTCTGTCAGCCCAAATAAAGTGATTATTATTATCGCGGGCAGCTGTTCTGGCTCCGCTGACACTCCGCTGTCAGTGCAGCGCTATACATTATCCCGCTTATTACATGGCTAACTTACTAACAATATACCTAATTCATTTGACAAATCGCAGTTGTTCTGTGGCTCTGTCAGCCCAAATAAAGTGATTATTATTATCGCAGGCAGCTGTTCTGGCTCCGCTGACACTCCGCTGTCAGTGCGCGGCAGGTGTGTCTGATTTGCTGCACTGATGTGGGCTTGATTGGCAACAGCTGCGCACTGCGGTCATTATTGAAAAAACAGCGGTCATTATTGAAAAATAATGACCGCTGTCGGGGGGCTATTGACCAATCACAAGCAAGCATTTCGGCGAATGTGAAAACGCCATGTAATAAATATATATATACATTCGGTAATGCACAGTATATTCATATCTCGTAACATTACCAATCGTATATTATCGTTTTTTTTGTTCCAAGTGTTATTTTTGATTACATCACTAACAAAATAATAAAAGAAAAAATACTAATTTAATCAGATTAATCACTTTATTCAAATTGAGGATTTAGTTTGAGGATACAAATAAATAAATAAATAATAAAACATTTTTTTATTAAAAACGAAGATTCGGGGCACCCTCGTGGCGCATACCATAGTGCCTCGCGCACCTACACGGCCGTCCCGGGTTCGCTCCCCACTCCCGGCGATATTTGTCGCATGTCTTCCCCACATCTCCTCCCGTTCGCCCTCTCCTCTGTCGGTCCTGCGTGACCAGTAAAAGCTGTAAAAATGCTAAAAAATATATAAAAAAATTAAAATAAAATAAAAATAAATAAAAACGAAGGTTCGAACGTCCGTTCGAAAAACACTGACGAAGTTTGAATCACTTTATTCAAATTGAGGATTTAGTTTGAAAAAAAATTCGAATTTCTTTTTTTTAATATTACTTTTTAAATTAAAGTAGGTTAAACGTCCGTTCGAAGAACACTGATGAAGTTTGAATGCCAAAATCAGGCTTCGGGGACAGCCTTACCAAACATTATTTATATTATTCAAATGGACCTCAAACATGTTTTGTTGTGATGTCACAGTATGATGTCATAATAGTACATTCTAGAACATTTGTGATGTCACAGTATGATGTCATAATAGATCAGTCCAGAACATTTGTGATGTCACAGTAGGATGTCATAATCAAACATTCTAGAACATTTGTGTTCTATATATTCAACAATTCTCTCAGAAGATCTCATTGTGCATCTTGAAACAGTACTGAAGAGTACTGCACAGATAGACTAAACAACATGAAGACTGCATTTCTCAACCAAGGTGCCTTGCCTACCGCTTTGCTGTGGAAAGGTGAGTGTCCACAACGGCTAGCTAGCTGTTCTACTTGAATACTGAATGTTAATATTGAATCAGACAATATTGAATTCTGAATGTTAATTCAGGTTGACAGTTGACATCATTTGACAGTTGACAGAGGGCTGGAAAGTTGATTTATTTAATAAAAGAAAAAAGACTCATTTAATCAGATTAATCACTTTATTCAAATTGAGGATTTAGTTTGAGGATATTATATATATATAAAAAAACTAGACATTTTTATTTTATTAAGGTTCGAACGTCCGTTCGAAAAACCCTGACGAAGTTTGAATCACTTTATTCAAATTAAGGATTTAGTTTGAGGATATAAAAAAGAAGAAAGAAAAAGAATTTATTAAATTATTTTAATTGTATTTTTGTATATTTGCATATTCGAAGAACCCTGACGAAGTTTGAATCACAAAAACAGGCTTCCGGGACAGCCTTACCAAACATTATTTATATTATTCAAATGGACCTCAAACTAGTTATGTTGTGATGTCACAGTATGATGTCATAATAGAACATTTCTGATGGCACAGTATGATGTCATAATAGGACATTCTAGAACATTTGTGATGCCACAGTATGATGTCATAATAGTACATTATATTCAATAATTCTCTCAAGATCTCATTGTGCATATTGAGACAGGATAGATAGACTGTCTATCCTACAACACATAGACTGAAACCTGCATTTCTCAACCAAGGTGCCTTGCCTACCGTTTTGCTGTGGAAAGGTGAGCTAGCTGTTCTACTGGAATACTGAATGTTAATATTGAATCAGACAATATTGAATACTGAATGTTAATATCAGATCATAATGTAAATAATAATAATTCAGGTTGACAGTTGACATCATTTGACAGCTGACAGGGGGCTGGAAAGTTGATTTAAAGGGGGCATGCATTATAAATGCCTTTTTTCTGTGTTTAGCATGGTTTTATAGTAATACAGTATCAATGGGTCTGTGTCTCTAATTACCATATTGACTCATCAGTCTATTCTCGAGTTCACAAGATCTTCCCTCACTCAACTAAACTGTTCTGATTTGACGGTTTCTGTGACGTCGACATAGCATTGATCTGCAGTAACGCCCCCTCTATGGTTGTAGTGCAGTGTAACCCGACACTTCCTCAAACAGGTTTTCACAGGCAGAGAACGAGCGAGAGGGAGAGAGAGAGAGAGAGAGAGAGAGAGAGAGAGAGAGAGAGAGAGAGAGAGAGGGACGGCGGGAGGGACTGCAGAAGTGTGTGTAATGTGTGTGCGCCATCTCTCCCTCGTCGGGGACACACACATACACAAACTTGACTGCGTGTGTGTCAGGGACGTAGGCATAGTGTAACCCGACACTTCCTCAAACGGGGTTTGACAGGCAGAGAACTAGCGAGGAGAGAGAGAGAGAGAGAGAGAGAGAGAGAGAATTTTTGAATTTTAACAACACTTTATTTATAAATCATTCCAGCATTACAACAAAAAGTGTTACACAGTCAACTGTATAACACTCGTCTTTCTTTCAATAACAATTTGACCATACATTTTTAAAAGCACAACAACAACAACAAAACAACAAAAGAAAACACCACTGTTACGACCCCTGTGTGTCTAAGGGTAAAGGGCTGTAACATAACAGTTGGTTGACAGAAAAGATGGACCACGTTTGTAAACAACAATGATATTTATTGAGAGATGCAAAGGAAGCACATGTAGCTCAGGGGTGAGCCCAGGCCAAAACAACAAACAAACACCACTATACTCCAAATAAACCCAATCTAATCTATGGTAAAAGAAATTACATTACCTAAACTACTCTTACCTAACCAAAACAGGAGAAAACAATATCCAAAGGAAATGGCAGCTCACCCCATCTGTGCTTCCTGAGAAAGAGAGAAAAACACATAATGGAAACATAACAAAACAATCTATAGGTAACAATGCTCTTTCTGCGGCCATACAATCACAAAGGCACTTTCACTATTACAAAGGCCTATAAACAAAAAGGGATATTATCAAAGTACAATGCCACAAAATAACACTAGGCCTAGCCTCATGCCAGAGAGAGAGAAAGACTGAAGGGAGAAGCCATGTTTTAACAGGTGTGTGGTGATCCATGATTGGGTGGTGTTGATTGAGTGTTGGAGTCTGGAAAACCATCCACCAATCGGTGCTGTGCTGGGTAATGGAAGGGCAGGCCTGGCAGGGACCAATGGTGGAGGGAACAATGGCTGGAGGGAGAAAAGAAAAATGGAGAACACACACACATGGAGACACACACTGGGGAATATATACATTGGGATGTAACAACCACCAACAACAACAACAAAAAAAACACAACAAAGAAAAAACTCAAATCAGCTCAATTGCCAACACCAACTCATCTTCCATTACAGAGCACAACACTCCTTTATGTGCCCATATATCAGTGAACTGATCTAGGTTGTTCAATGCTCTATAATAATTCAAATCTATGCTCAGTCTGGCTTTGATCATTTTTCTGAACAGACATACAGCATCATGATCCAAGATCTGTCCTATCTTATTCCTCCTACTGAGATACACAGCCATCTTTGCTCTCCCTAAACTACAATTAAAAAGATGACACTTGCTTCTTTCCCTTCTACAGTATTTAAAACCTAAAATGTACGTCTCTTTCGAGAACACCTCTTCACCGGACTGGAAAAGTCTCTCTAGTAACCCTAGCAGAGGCAGCAGCCTGGAACAGTCCAGAAAACAGTGGAAAACTGTTTCCCTTTGCGCACAAAAAGGACAGTCATGTGAGACGTTAGGGTTCAATATGGAAATAAAAGAATTGACAGCCACTATACCATGCAAAACCCTCCACTGCAGATCGCCAATTCTTTTGAATAACGGTGGTTTGTACAGTGATCGCCACTCTGGTTTCACCTCATCACTGAGACCAAGGTGCGCTCTCCAGGGAGTGTCACCTCTCCCGTTGAGCTTCTCCTTGTTGAGAACCTTGACTAACAGTCTGTACAAACATTTTCCATCACCCTCATCAAAAAACACACCAGAAACATCTCCCATTGCTAAAAGAGGCCCTGTGCAATTTTTTAAATCAGGCTGCAGCTTAAAACTAGGAAACATATCCTCATCACTAGGATGAAGAAACCCGTTTTTAAACTCTGTCAACATGCAACGTTCTATCTCACTGAGCCCCTGCTTCCATTTTCCCAGCATCATGCTGACCGTCCTGATGGATTTCACTCCCAGGCGTGAAGCAAGAGCAGCAGCATTGTCCATGTTCGCTCCTGTCAATTCCACAACATGGCCCAGTGTGGTGATCTTTGACCTGCAGAGCTGCCCGGAAAATGTCAGACCTGGCCCACCAGCTACGTCCAAACGTGATTCCAGCACAACTGGCTCCTTCAAAAGCCAGAACAGTGATTTTGAGTAATCCAGCGGTCCTTTATCGAACAAACTCCATGTTTTAAAAAGTACACGATAAAAAACAGGCAGAACACTTAACCGAGCACCGCTAAAATCCATCAAAAACAGAGAATTCGACAGTCCCAGCCCTCCAAGCTGTTGTAGTATGGCACAAGCCACCGGCCTCCACACCAAGTCTTTTGGTCCATAAAAAAGTCTCTGAATGAACTGGAGTCGAAAAGTTGCACCCCTACTGCACAGATGCACAAGACCCTGCCCACCCTCCTCCTTGGGCAGGTACAAAACACTCTGGGGCACCCAGTGCAGCTTGTCCCAGAAAAAATCTAAAAAACAAGCTTGAAGTTTAGGGAGAAGGTCTATTGGGGGATCAACACACATCAGACGATGCCACAATTTAGAAGACACTAGGTTATTGATTACCAGAACACGGCCCCTATACGACATGTTTGGCACAATCCACTTCCATTTCTTTAAACGGCCTTGAGCTATTTCCAGTAAATTTTCCCAGTTTTTCCTTTTAAAAGTCTCATCCCCTAAAAACACTCCCAGATATTTGAAACCTCCCTTTTTCCAATGCAGGCCCCCTGGTAAAGTGAGTCTGTTGCACAACGTACCCACCATGATTGCTTCGCTCTTCCCCCAATTGACCTTAGCCGAGGAAATCAAAGCAAAACGTCCCACATTTTCAACTAACACATTGATGTCCTCTTGTTTATTTATAAAAATAACCAAGTCATCTGCATATGCTGAAAGTTTAAAAGGTGCAATACAACCAGGGACACTTACCCCCGAGATGCCTGCCCTGAGCCTGTGTAGCAGGGGTTCAAATGCCAGGGAATACAGCATTCCCGACAATGAACACCCCTGCCTAATACCCCTCTGGATTTTAAAAGGAGCACTCAAACCACCATTAATCTTAAGCACACTCTCAATGTTACTGTACAAGGCCTTGATCTTGGCTATGAGACCTGGGCTGAAACCAAAGGCCTCTAGAGTTTTCCACAAGTACTGGTGTTCAACCCTGTCAAAAGCCTTTTCCTGATCTATGGAAATAAGACCAGTTTCCAAACCCAATGCACTAGAGATGTCCAAAAAATCCCGAATCAGAAACACATTGTCACTGACCAACCTGTCAGGCACACAATAGGTCTGGTCACGATGGATCACCTGCCCCATTACCTCTCTCAGCCTGGTAGCTAGCACCTTGGAGAGGAGCTTGTATTCTGTACACAAAAGTGAGACAGGTCTCCAGTTCCTGATCTCCATTAAGTCTCCCTTCTTTGGCAACAGTGTGAGTACTGCCCTCCTGCAGCTCAGCGGCAGCTGCCCTCCAATAAGACTGTCTCCGAGCACCATCAGGAGATCTTCTCCCAACACTGCCCACATGGTCTTATAAAACTCAACAGGTAATCCGTCTATACCCGGAGCTTTCCCATTTTCCATGCTCTGCAGGGCAGTATGGAGCTCATCAAGAGACACATCCGCCTCCAACTCTGCACTGGACTCTTTCTCTACCTTTGGTAGGCCTTCATAGAAACCATGAGATTCCTCCTGCTCCTCTCCAAGTTCAGACTGGAAAAGGCTACTATAAAAACCCACAGCATGCCTCCTGATGTCAGTGGACTCAGACAGTATCTGACCTGTGTCTGAGCCTCTTCTGCCCATTCTTGCGCTCCAGACCGAAAAAAAAACGGGAAGATGCATCCATCTCTGAGATGTTTCTGAAACGTGACCTCACCAGAGCACCCTGTGCTGAAATACCTAACAGGTCAGCCAGAGCAGACTTTTTAACTTTGAGAGCTCCAATATGGCCTCGATCTCCTGTGGATTCTGCTAGCTCTTGAAGCTCCTCCACATCAATCTCCAGAGCCTTCATAGACCTGGCGATATCCCTAGTAACATTTAGAGTGTACTGTTGGCAGAACTGCTTAATTTTGCACTTCCCCACATCCCACCACTGCTGTAGTGAGATAAAACTGGCCTTTGTCTGCTTATGAACCTTCCATAAGAAGGTAAAAGCGTCCACAAAATTTGTATCAGTTAAAAGAGACGTATTAAAATGCCAGTAAGCACTTTGTGGCTTTACACACTTGATAAAAACAGAACAGTACACAAGAGAATGGTCAGTAAAACCAACAGGGGTTATATAACAATTATTAAAAACACTAAAATGGTGTTTAAAACAATAAAACCGATCAAGTCTGGCCAATGATAATAAATTATCTCTAGTATGAACCCATGTGTATTGCCTCTGCTTTTTATGCATTCGTCTCCACACATCACTCAGCTCATACGTCTCAATCACCCTAGAGAGACGACTACGAGATGCAGAGTGAGGCTCTTGATGGTTCCTAAAACGGGGTTAACAGTACAGTTAAAATCCCCTCCCAGAAATAAAAACTCTTCATTATCACAACCCTTAATAACATCAGCCAAAGAATCTAAAAAACACATTCTTTCCAAACCAATATTTGGGGCATAAACAACAATAAATACCATTTTCACCTTCTCATATAACACTCTTACTTTTAAAAGACGTCCCTTTACAACCTCCTCAATCTCACATGACTGCGGCAAAAATTGTCTGGAAAATAAAATCCCCACTCCACCACTAGTACTGGTGTTATGGCTTAAAACTATTTCCCCATTCCATTCCCTTTTCCAAGCCACTGTATTATCCTCAGTACTGTGTGTCTCTTGGACAAGCATCACATCCATATTTTTTAAATCCATTAGTTGATAAAGAGATGCCCTCTTTGCATCATCTCTTGCACCATTTAAATTTAGGGTACCTACTTTAAATTCTGCCATGAGAAAATATCCAAATTGCAGGACATAAAATAATAAAAGGAGACCAGATAACTTAACCATCATTGGAGATTTTTGATCTTGACTTTTGCACATGTTTCCTTAAACGATAAATCTCCTGATCAGAGAAACCTTCGTCACTCCTGTCACTGCGTTTCATTAGCCACTTAGCGGACTCAACAAACAGCTTTACGTCAGGAAAAAAACTTTCCACCTTAACTGCCCTTGAGCCTTTAGTATCCTGTAGAATTTTTTTTATTCTAGTTAAAGAATACCCATCCCTCCTGCTGTCAGCCTGAGACTGAGTGGGAGGCAGAGACTCCGCCTCATCACTGAAGTCAGAGTCTCCACTGTCACTGTCTACCTGCTGCTCAGGTTGACACTCTTTTTTAGCTTTAGAGTCAGATTGACTGACCTCAGTTTTCCTTTTTTGGGAAATTTTGGTAATATCAGCATCAAATTCCATTTCCACCTCATTTATGCTACACTCTACTTCTCCAGCAGCTGATCCAGTGCATTTGCCCAAACTGATTCTTTCTTCACCTCCGACCCCTGTCTTCTGACCTCCCACTTCTTCACCCTCCTCGACCACAGTGATCTCCTCAACAGCCTCTTCGCTCTTCCCCTTTTCTCCACTTTTTTCCAATTAGAATTCACATTTAATCCTGCCTCCGCTACCAAACCTCTTTCTTCCTGCACCTGCTCACCCTGTTCTGCCCCCTCTACCAGGTCTACCCCCTCCTCCTGTTCACCCTGTTCTGCCTCCTCTACCAGGTCCACCCCCCCCTGCACCGTCTCACCTTGTCCTGTCTTCTCCACCAGGCCTCTCCTCTCCTGCACCTGCTCACCCTGTCCTGTCTTCTCCACCAGGCCCCCCCCCCCTCCCCCTGCACCTTCTCACCTTGTCCTGTCTTCTCCACCAGGCCTCTCCTCTCCTCCTGCACCTGCTTACCCTGTTCTACTCCCTCCACCAGGCCTTCCCCCCCCCCCCTGCACCTTCTCACCTTGTCCTGTCTTCTCCACCAGACCTTCTCCTGTACCTTTCCTCCCAGAGGTTCTCTCTCAACCCTTGTTGGTGCTCGAGCCACTTGGACCTGCCCTGGGTGATGGCGGTGTTTGATCAGACGACCCAGGCCTCCTAGTAGGACAATACCTAATCATATGACCGTCCAGCCCACACCCAAATCATTTCATAGTGTCTGAAGTTATATAAATAGTGTAATCAAAGTCATCCACTCTAAAATTCATGGATAAATTCAGATCACTTTTTTCATTTTTTTAAATCATGAAAACCTGTCTTCTGAAAGATAAACACATGCTTTAACAGAGGGGATCTACAACCAGAGAAATCATCTTCACTGGGGAAACTATCTGTCCGTGTCTAGCCAGTTCCCTTTCCAGGACCTCATTTCTGATGAAAGGAGAACATTGGAAATGATTATTCTTTGTGCAGGACTTACTAGTGGAAACACGGGGTAAAAGTGTCTTTGATTACCACTCCCTGCTCCACCACCAAATTCACTTTATCTACACAATCCAAAAAAATTACAACTGCATTATTCATCCGCGATGCAGATTTCACACTATCATGACCCACAATAGCCCCGACCACAAGCCCGCACTCTTCTACGGTACAATTCAGTCCCGGGGAGAGCTTTATAGCGTGTCTGCGCGTCAGACGCTCCAAACTCATAGCTGCGGGCGGCATACCGACCAGCAAAACTGGTGGCTGCTACTCGCTCCAAAACACACCAAACACTAAACGAACAACACTGACAAAAGACAAACAAAACGTACATATATAATAGACACACAGATAGAAGATGGAAATAACTTTCAGAAAGTTTTAACTCACGCGAACCGCTCAGTCAAACCTGCCCGCTCCAAACACACTCGCTCCGATACACACGCATGCGCACAGAGAGAGAGAGAGAGAGAGAGAGAGAGAGAGAGAGAGAGAGAGAGAGAGAGAGAGAGAGAGAGAGAGAGAGAGAGAGAGAGAGAGAGACCAGGACCAGGTTTCAATGATGCCAGTTACCCAGGTGGGGTATCTCCAGGCCTTTCTGTGTGGAGTTTGCATGTTCTCCCCGTGCTCGCAAGGGTTTCCCCCCCCGATAAGATAAACCCAATGGAAAAACATGCACAACAACAAGATTGCTAACGCTGTGGCGTCCTTGACGAAGACGGACAGGAGCACTTGGATTGGTCCCCTGGCGCGGCTCACGTTGCGCCTGTCTGCTCCCGGCTGCCCTTGGGGGGAAGGACGATGGGATGGGTTAATCGCAGAGACGAATCGCATTCATGCATCTGCATGCGTGCCGATTGATGACCTCTGAGCAGGTCCTAAATTATTATTATTATTATTATTATTATTATTATTAGAGAGAGAGAGAGAGAGAGAGAGAGAGAGAGAGAGAGAGAGAGAGAGAGAGAGAGAGAGAGAGAGAGAGAGAGAGAGAAGAGAGAGAGAGAGAGAGAGAGAGACGGCGGAGGGACTGCAGAAGTGTGTATAAAGCAGCCCTGAGGATAAACAGACACACACAACAGCCTGAGGATAAACAGACACACAACAGCCCTGAGGATAAACAGACACACAGCAGCCCTGAGGATAAACAGACACACAGCAGCCCCTGAGGATAAACAGACACACAGCAGCCCTGAGGATAAACAGACACACAGCAGCCCTGAGGATAAACGGACACACAGCAGCCTGAGGATAAACAGACACACAGCAGCCCTGAGGATAAACGGACACACAGCAGCCCTGATGGTCAACAGACACTCACCGTTCCCACACAGCCGCCCAGAGGAGTGAGAGAGACACACAGATATATATATATATATATATATATTAGAGCTGTGGCCGTTAACGGCGTTAACGTGCTGCGTTAACGCTATACTAGTATGGCGCGATAATATAATTAACGCATTAATCCAAAAAAAAAAGAAAAAAAAATTTGATTTCTTTTTTTTTTTACCTTTATTTACCCAGGGTAGGTTCGCTGAGCACAGATGCTCTTTTTCAGGAACGCCCTGCTTCACATTCATACAGTTCCATTCACACCTGGGAGCTGCCCAGTACAACCACAGTTGACACCATTGGCCACTGAGCAACTCCACTGGAGCAGTTGATTCAAGCCATGTCACATAGTTCAAGTTTGAAATGATTCTTTCTGTTTTGCTCCTGAGAGTGTGCTAGATACTGTACTGTACTGGTAATATTATTTATTTGTGTTAACTTCTGAATAAAACAACTTATTAAACACAAGTACATCTTATTGAACATTATTTTGATATTTCATTAACCAATTATCATAGCAAAACAGCTTTTTCAACAGTCTGTAATGCATTTTGGAAACGGGAGATGGGCTCATGGTGTAATGGGCCACCTGGCCTGAGAAACATAAGGAGGAAAGAAAAAGTAAGGACTTACTTCTGGTCATTATTTGGGTAGAACACACATATTTTGAATGCCTTCGGCAGGGTTTTCTTTTTTTTTGAGCCATTTTAATCTAGATTAATCTAGATTTAAATCCAGGATTGCAGATAGATTAATCTAGATTAAAAAAATTAATCTATGCCCACCTCTAAGTATATATACATAACGTATAAATACAGAAGGTTTTTATAGGATGGAACTGGTACAGATGCAGGTATACAGATGGTAAAACTGTTTAACACACGGACACACATTATAGCTAGCAGAGAGGAGAACACGTCTTTGCGAACAGACACACACACAGATTTCTATGTTATGCAAGAACATACAGGCACCTCAGCTATTGGAGTGCTTGTCTTATCGCGATCACTGGGACCCTCTTGGTGAGAGAGGGGGAGAGAGTCACCAGGAGAGAGAGAGAGAGAGAGAGACGTAGAGAGGCAAGCTGCTACATGTGAATAGATTATAAAGCTACCAACTGTTACCAAAAGACAACGCTGTGTTTCTCAAACGAACAGAACCACAGTCGACTCTGAACCCCCGCCTCCCTGCTTCCTCCTACTCGTCAGTTGTTTTGATCACACCTGTGGCGGTTTTGGGGGATATTATTGATTGGTTCCATTGATTTTTAATGACGGTGAATACATCCACAAGTTGCTACTAGTGGTGTTGGAGCTGTGGAGTCTTGTCTATCAGCAGTGAATGCTTTGTGTGTGTGTGTGTGTGTGTGTGTGTGTGTGTGTGTGTGTGTGTGTGTGTGTGTGTGTGTGTGTGTGTGTGTGTGTGTGTGTGTGTGTGTGTGTGTGTGTGTGTGTGTGTGTGTGTGTGTGTGTGTGTGTGTGTGTGTGTGTGTGTGTGTGTGTGTGTGTGTGTGTGTGTGTGTGTGTGTGTGTGTGTGTGTGTGTGTGTGTGTGTGTGTGTGTGTGTGTGTGCGTGCGTGCGTGCGTGCGTGCGTGCGTGCGTGCGTGCGTGCGTGCGTGCGTGCGTGCGTGCGTGCGTGCGTGCGTGCGTGCGTGCGTGCGTGCGTGTGTGTGTCTTTTAATACAGTGGTTTTCAAATCTGTTCGTCAGGGGACCCAACCTCTTAACCCTTTCACTGCCACACTACAGAAGGTTAACCCTTTAATATCACACTATCGGTAGTATGATAGTAAAGGGTTAACCTGCTGTAGTGTGGCAGTGAAAGGGTTAACCTGCTGTAGTGTGGCAGTGAAAGGGTTAACCTTCTGTGTATCGTCGCAGTGTGAAAGGGTTAACCGTTTGGTAGAGCAGCAGTGAAAGGGTTAACAGGAACAGAACGACCTCTAGCTCTCTGACAGAACGACCTCTAGCTCTCTGACAGAACGGGGTGGAGAGGAAGGAAAGCCCAATAGCATTATGGTTACATTTTCGTTTAGTCGTTTAGCTGAGCGCTTTAATCCGAAGCCACTTACAAATTGTGAACAACCAGTCAGCGGGAGGGGTTGACCTCTGGCAGCTAAGGGTCCGTGGTGTTGTTTGTCTAGCAGTGTTGAACTTGAACTTCACTCTGTATAGTAGTGGTAGTAGTATAGCCATTAGCATAGTAGATCGATAAATGATGCCACGTTTTAACTCCTCAAGTGAATCAGAATGCATCATGGGTAGGACTACTGTAGGTGCATTAGAATGCGTCATAGGTAGGGCTACTGTAGGTGCATCAGAATGCATCATGGGTAGGACTACTGTAGGTGGATCAGAATGCATCATGGGTAGGACTACTGTAGGTGCATCAGAATGCATCATGGGTAGGACTACTGTCGGTGGATCAGAATGCATCATGGGTAGGACTACTGTAGGTGGATCAGAATGCATCATGGGTAGGACTACTGTAGGTGCATCAGAATGCATCATGGGTAGGACTACTGTAGGTGGATCAGAATGCATCATGGGAAGTGATGGGAGTAACGGCGTTATAAATAACGGCGTCACTAACGGCGTTAGTTTTTGCAGTAACGAGTAATCTAACGGATTACTCTTCCAATCTTAACACTTTAATCCCCGAAGACGCCGTAACACGTCTTTGATATCAATATTTCAAAAATCTGTGATCGAAATCATATTTCTCCTCCGGGGACCTGAGATATACTGCTGAGCTCCACTCAACTCTCTAACGGTTCAAGAGCGCCATCTGGTGGCCGATCGGCAGATCGCCCAACAGGAAGTGACGCGCCAAACAGGAAGTGCTCACCCATATTTCGTCCGGGCACTCGCGATCGTTAGCAGGACTCCATCTCGACACACTGGATAATCAATTGCTCGCCCTAACTCAATAAACAACATTATTTGGACGTATATAGTATTATACAACCTGGAAATGGTTCATCTAGATCAACATCCCATAATAGAAAACTGTCTTCTCCAAGCTGATCGCCCAACGGCCCGAGGAGACTGGGGTAAGTTTCAGCGTTTATTATTACCGTGTTCGATATAAACTGCTCTGATGATCATATCACCCACACTAGATGAATCATCTAACGTTGCCCACGGAATTATAAACGACTTATCAGATGATAAGTAGTAACTTCTAGAACCACCTCCAGTTGAAATTTTTTATCTGGCACCGATCGCTATCAAACTGTATTTCATCATGAGTGCCACAGAACACTGAACTATCCACACACAAGCACACATGAGCACACACACGACATGCACGCTGTGCACGCTCACACACTAGCAGCCACTTTAACACTTTAACATGAGCGGGCACACACTCATGCCGCACACACCCACACTTATTGCCAAAAGGAAAGGCCACTTTAAATGAGTATAGCAACAGTAACAGTGTATTGCACTACCAAAGCTACCTAGCATGTCCTATATGCTCTGTAAATAACTATGTACAGATACCGAGATGTCACACCATGTTACCTGTTACCTGTTATTGCACAATGTTGTTGTTATTGGATTCTATTATATGTTGTACCACTGTATTGCACATTGTTGCGGGCAAGACCACCTGCATTTCATTGTATACTTGTATGCCGTGACAAATAAAACTCTTGACTTGACTCTTGACTTGATCATCAATATAATGCATTTGGGGCTATAAATCAAGTTCTGGAGAAAGCTGCAGAAAACGATAAAAACATACTTATACTTTAGACCGTATTTTAGTATGAATATGTGAATGAAAAAGTATAACGTTGCTACACCCTGAAAGGACATTGAATGGGCCATAATAATGTCAATTTAGCAATACAATTAAAAAAGTTATAGCCCTGCAAAGAAGGGGAACTTCTCCATAGACAAATAGAGATGGCGAGGGATGGTAAATTATGAATTTAACCATGGCGATCAAAGTGTTAATAACGCCGTTACCGTTACTGCCAAAAAATGCGGCGCGTTACTGTCTATGATTAAAGCTTTATTTTTTTATCAGACAGATTTCTGCGCCGAGAGGCATACTGTCCTTCTCAGCCACCCTCAGTGCTTGAGTAAAATGTCATAGTAAGCCAATCAGAGGTAGAGGTAGAGGTGGGCGGGTGTTTGAAAGCATCCAGAGTCTGACACAGCCACAACACAAGCGATTCAGTCAGCGTGAGACCGCGGATCCGTGTAGTGTACGTTTTGACAGTTTGTTTGGCGGCCAAATAATCCAAAACGAATCCAACGAACAACACAAGCGAGCAGTCAATGACAGACCGCGGGTCCATGAGCGTTTTTTGTTCACTCTTCTGTTAGTTGTGTTGCAGCGCAGGGCACTGCAGTAGTGGCTCTACTGCTGACAGCCTTATCAACATAGTGCTGCCCTTCCTGGTTTAATAGCACAGTCTGGTGCTCAGAGATATATATATATCTGTATGTCATGCATGTCTTAAATGTCATGACTAGATTTGTTTAGATGATTAGATTAGATTCTTATATCTGTATGTTGTGTATGTCATAAATGTCATGAATTGAAAGTGGGGGACCCTGATGTAAACAAGACGAAATTATTTCTCTGGTCTGCATCCCTTAACAATTGTGTGTATTGAGCTGTACTGTACTGTACCCATTCTGCAATCTGTTAATTAAAATGTTCAATCAATCAGTATATATTTGTTATTTATTTTTGGTATAGTGCTTAACAAGCATAATTTAATGTTGCCCAGTTGTGGCCTGTTGAGGGGCAATATATCAAAAGTTCCAAAACATCTATTGTATTTGTATGATCCACTATATAAACATAGTAATTATAATAATATCTACATACATGGCATTTGATTGGAGGCTAGTCTCACTTTGTCCCACAGCAACATTACAATAGTTTAGATTTGTGTATGTTGTTTATGTAAAAAAAATTACTTGAAAGTAACGCAATAGTTACTTTCTGAAGTAACTAGTTACTTTTATAATTTGTAACTGAGTAAGTGATTTAGTTACTTTTTGGAAGAAGTAACTAGTAACTGTAACTAGTTACTTTTTAAAAGTAACTTGCCAAACACTGATCATGGGTAGGGCTACTGTAGGTGCATCAGAATGCATCATGGGTAGGACTACTGTAGGTGCATCAGAATGCATCATGGGTAGGACTAGGTGGATCAGGCTATAGACGTATATAAAGACTAGAGGCGTGTTCGAGATTGGCGAGGCAGACGCGGATCTGTGCAGTTTTTACTACGGCCTCGCCAAGCGCATTGCATGACGGTTAAAATGTTGTCCGACTTGCTCTGGAAATCTGACGAGGCGAGGCGCGGAACTCTCGCGGGAGCGAGCCACGCACCGCCTTCAGAGCGAGGCTCCACAGTAACTCACCCGACTGCTCCACGCAAATCCATGATGGGGAACGACTTGCTATCGTTGCGCAAAGCGCCTATTGGCTCAGAAAAGTTGTCACCTGGTTGTCACCACCAGCCACGCCCACAAGAGGAAGTTATGAGACGTTTGATTGATTGATTGATTAAAAACTTTATTAACTGATTGCAAAATGGGTACAATACAGTACGGGTCCGCCTACCCTCTATCAGATATATTTATTATTATTATTATTATTATTGGATACAGGAGTTTGGGTACCAAGAGCTTCCTCAAATAAAGTTATCATCATATCATCAAGATAAACTTCAAGCTGTCAGACACCAAATAATTTTTTATCAGAGTAATGAATGCTGTCGGAGTTTATATCAAAATAACAATATATCAACCCCCCTGAACAAATGGTGATTGCTTCTTCAAGTCGATTCTACAGACAGACTGTTTCTATCATCGGAATTAAATAATTATAATGATAATAAATACGACAATTACGTTTTGCATTTATAGTCATGACTCAATGAGCAATCTGAGCATTACCGCTCTATGTACAGTACTCCTCTAAGCAATCTGGCTCTCAGTTAACCCAATCTCTAGATAGATTAACGAATTCCATATAAATCTATAGTTCATTAACGATGCAGCAGCTGAGCTGATACTGTATCCCGCACACACACACACACACACACACACGTCATCTGTTTTGCCTCAATATAAACTGTATATATAATTCTGTTTTGCCTCAATATACAGTATATATATATATATATATATATGTGTGTGTGTGTGTGTGTTGTGCGTGCGCGCTGCTGTGGCCAGGAGTGCGCAACAAGATGGTATACATTATGGTATATGAATAGTATATTCCACTATAGCAGTATATGGTGTGCTGTACATTTGAATCTAATCAAATTTTGCATGCGGCCATCTCATTATAATGAGCTGGACAGGTGTGTATGTGTTTGTGGTAACGTGAACGCTTATCTGCCATGCGAGACTAGGCGAGAGGCTCTCGTCAAATCTGAAGTGTCCGACGTTCTGACTCCTCCCTCGGCTGCACTCATCTATACTCTCGTCTATTTTCGAGGCTAGCCGAAATCAATCTCGAACACGCCTTAGGTGTAGTTCACGGGTGGCCATCTTGCTTCGGTGGACTATTCTGTTAAGGTGAATGATCTATTCTGCACAAACAAAAATACTCTTAACTCCCTGAAATCTTGACGGATTTACAAATGGTTTGGTTTATTACAAACGTTATTAATGTGGCTATGATTCTTGCTTGGAAGAATTTGTATTTAATTTATTTGTATTTGTATATGAAAGTCCATTATAATTATGCAGTATGATAACTACATCTCTTGACGTTTTTAACAAACCAAACGGTTTAAAATAGAGCTATCTATGGTTATTTCAATAGTACATCAGTGGCGGCTGGTCAATGGGGGCGCTAGAGCGCCGCCCTCCCTGGTTAAAAGAGAGAATAATAATAGCCCTATAAATAATATAAACATGTTTAAAATGAATAATATTTACTCATTTTAAGTATGTTTGTGTTTCCAATGCACAATATAATGTTAATATATCAAATATAAATAATAGTTTTCATGAACATGAAGTGACTGTCTGATAGAGAATACGTTCCATAGCCGCATTTCTCTTGGGCTAGCCGTAGCCGCATTTCACTCGGGCTAGACGCAATAGCGCTTACAGTGGGCGTGCACGCCGTGCACTGGTTTCATCGCTGTATCCGTTGCAGCCAATCAGTGCGTAACGCGATGTGTGTTGAAATATGATGTATTATGATGGAAGCCGGGCGCTTCTCCAAGCGATCTATTATCATCTAAGCAAGCAGCGTCGAGACTTTCCGTAGCCGCATTTCTCGGAGACGCTCTCTGATTGGCCGATGCCAGTATTTTCCGTAGCCGCATTTCTCGTAGACGCTCTCTCTGATTGGCCGACGTCAGTTTCTGGTTAGGAAGTTAGTAGTTAGTTACTCGATGCTGTTGTGTTGTGATGCAGTCACTCTGGACAGTGGATATACATCGACAACAACAGTCTGGGACTGTGGGACAGTGGACATTATACACTTTATCAAGCCCTCCGGACCACGTTTCAACTAACTACAGTGAGTTAATGAGTTAATGCGGTCTGTCTCTCTCTCGCTCCCTCTCTCTCTCTCTCTTTTTCTCTCTCTCTCTCTCTCTCTCTCTCTCTCTCTCTCTCTCTCTCTCTCTCTCTCTCTCTCTCTCTCTCTCTCTCTCTCTCTCTCTCTCTCTCGCTCTCTCAACACGGCGTGTTAATTTTGCTGTGGGTATTGCATAATGGCTGAATGAATGAATGGTAACCTGTTTAAAATGACAAGATAGGCCTATATATATGTGTTCATTATTGATTTGATGATCATACGTGTACTAGTGTAGTATGAATCAATTAACTCGACTTAATGTTGGTAACGTTATGAGTCAGTATTCGCTTGGCCAGCTTGGTCAGATGATTGCGACCACCCAAATGTAGTTCACACCGGCCGCCACTGTAGTACATGCACCATAGACATTCATGTTATGAGTGGGCGTGCTGCCCTGTAGCAAGATGGCCGCGTTGTGGCAACGTCGGTCTCCGTTGGCCAGCTAAGCGGGTGAGTCATCTAGTCTTTATATATATCTATGGATCAGGCTACCGAGGCTGCATTCAGTTCCAGGTCAAATGTTTTCTCGTCCTCGTCTTCCTTCAGGGGGGGGGGTCCCCAAAATGCCACGATGAAAAACGGCTGCCAAACAAAGTAGGATTTTTGCTCCCTTGAAGGGTATAATAAGCAAAGCTTCCAGCAGGAAGTATATCCCAGAATGCAATGCTGCTTCGATGGCTAAAATACCATGCATACTTGCATATGTCATGCACTTGTCCTAATAAACTAACCTACACTGTAACACGCAACACTTTGATGAACATTGTTACTCAGCTGATAGAGTTATACCCTTCTTGCTGTCTTGTCGCACAGAACTTGTAAGTCGCTTTGGATAAAAGCGTCAGCTAAATGACTAAATGTAAATGTAAATGTATATGAATAAGCAGCCTATTGCCACCTTCAAGTTTTGATATTTTAGGTGATTTCCTGCCCGTTCTTCCTTGTGTTCATATGCTGCTCATTCAAATGCCAGGTTGTAATGAGATCCAAGTGTTGCCTCTTTCTTCGTCTTCCCCTCAGAGAACCAGCAGGGTTTCCCAGGCGTCACCAGAGGGGTACAGTAGTGGGAAACAAAACATTCATTAAGTATCTGATTCTCTGGTCAATCAGTAGTTCCTGTGTACATTTCAATGAACAGTCTTTAACCCTTTCAATGCCACACGGCAAAGGGTTAACCCATTCACAACCACACTACAGAAGGTTAACCCTTTCACTACAGGTTAACCTTCTGTGGTGTGGTAGTGAAAGGTTAACCTGTAGTGTGATAGTGAAAGGGTTAAATAGGTCGCCAGGTCAGTGTCCCTACACAGTAAATTTTGCAGAGTAGATTTTACTCAAACTGCGTCCATTTGAGCCCAAGTGAGTAACATTTTTAAATGTACTCAGTTTGAGTAAAATTTACTCAGCGAAATTGACTGTGTAGTCTCACCCATGTCTTTGAGCACAACAGCTCATCAGGGTACCAAACTAGTAGTTAAAACCTTTTTTAAATGTTTATTATATATATATTTTTTTTCAAGCTTACCTTGTAGGGATTTGGGAAGGTTTGGGCAACATGGAGCCCGTTTTAAGATTCTCCAGTTCTCCATATCTGGGTGCTGACCCACACATTAAAAGCCACTGTTATAAATAGTTGAATGCATTTGAATGGATTGAATGAGTTGATGGGGACAGACTGGACTGTTTTCTTCTCTTTTTTTTATCTTTATTTGTTTGTTAATATGCAGGTTTCTATTAATGAGGTGGGGGGGGGGGGGGGGGGGACAAAGAAAAAGCAATGTTGACATGTTTCTTTTTTATGTGATTTTGGGTTATTGATTATATTGAAGTAACCGGTGCAGTCTATTTTAAATTAATGTCATTGAGGAAATGGATGTTTTTTTGCCTTTCTTTTTATTTTTAGAAGCTTGTCAACCCTATGAAGAAATAATATGGAATCAATGTTCAGTCAATAGCAAATTAAATAGCCGTTTCTACTTGAGGCTAGGATTGGTTGAATTGTAAATTAATTGACTCCAAACTTGGCGTGAACGCCATGAAAACGTGCTTGTGTGTGTCGGGTCCATCAGAGGGTGAGTTTTCTACCGCCGACTGACCAAAATCATTTTCGAATAGTCTACTGTTCTTAAGACCAAACATTTTCTCTTTCAGTTTAAATTCAGTTAAAATGTTCATTTTCAGTTATTCTTTTTAATAGAATGGATCATTAAAATCAAAGGGTATTGCACATAAATAGGCACTTCAGATAATCCTTCAGAACGTTGATCGGCTCAGCTGACCGACAATAAATCAAAATGACACCATTCACCATCGTAGCCTATAATAATAACATTGCATTGGCCTATCAACCGGTTTTAATAAACACACAGAAACAGTTAGCATGTGCATCTTTTAGATCAATTAGGCTATGGAAATTAGGCTGCCTCTAAATATTAAAATGTATTAAATAAGAATGGTTTGCTTCACACAAAACATTTTTAAAAGTGTGTATATATATTTGCCATAGCATGTGCCTTGTTGAGACCTGGCACCACCAGCCAGGGGTCTATACATCCCTCAACAAGGCCTGTCCTCCTGGTTACACATACCTGGAGAAAGCATGCAGCACTGGTAGAGGTGGTGGTTTAGCCATCTTGCACAGGAATGACCTGGACCTGTCTCCCCTCCCTCTGCCTGCACCTTCTTCATTTGAATGTCTTGGATTTAAATGCAAACCTCACTCCACTATGACAGTAGTACTCAACTGAGTGGCGAGACTAAACAAAAAAAACGTTTATAATTTATTTTTATTTTTAAATAAAAAAAATTTCTAAGACTAAATCGAGACTAAATGAAGACTAAAATGCTCAGACCTGTCGTTGACAAAAACTGACTAAACGAAAAATAAATGAAGACTAAATATGATGAAAAACGAAAAAGGAGCATTTGACACATGACTAAGACTAAAACTAAAATGAAAATAGCTGCCAAAATGAACACTGCTTACGTGTGGTTAGCTGGTGAGGCGCTGGTATCGTGGAATAGAGTGGAAATACTTTAATCATCACGTCATTAATTAATACATATTTCTTGGGCGGCTTTGGCTCAGGGGTAGAGCGGGTCGTCCAATGATTGAAGGGTTGGTGGTTCAAATCCCGCTCAAGCCCATGTCCATCCCATCGCCGTTGTGTCCTTGGGCAAGACACTTAACCTACTTGCCTCGTATGAATGTGTATGCATGTGAATGAATGTTGGTGGTGGTCGGAGGGGGCCGTAGGCGATGATTATTCGCCACGCTTCCGTGAGTCTGCCTCAGGGCAGCTCTGGCTGCAATTGTAGCTTACCACCACCGGTATGACTGTGTATGAACTTATAATGGACTCTGTGAAGCGCTCTGGGTGTCATGAAGAGCGCTATATAAATATAAATTATTATTATTGTTATGACGAACAGGAAGTAAGGTTAGAGTCGGCCAATAGGAATGAGCCTGGGGCTGATGTTCAGTTTGGAGTACAAGGTCACGGAGAGTTAACGTACGTTAAGGCTATGCTAAATAAATGACCAGATCAGTTCACAGTTGTGAGTCTCACGTTCTTTCAAGAATACTCGACAGTAGTTATGTGTCCTGTCGCAGAACATTGTGGAAAAGATGCGAGTGTGGCTGTGGTATTCCTAACCCACAGACATAATACATCTCTATGGACACAGCTGCTTAGCAGCTCATGCTCCTTGTAACAAATATAACGGTGAAGAAAAAGTCAAACTGGCTTGTCGTTTTTCCATTGATAATTGATGGACCCCGAAGGCTAATAAATCCCTTTCTAGATACTGTGTCAGTGGAGTTACAAAAGTGCCATGCTAGTAGCGTCCTTGTTGCCTAGACACATAACGTGTGTTGCAGGTGAGGTTTGTACTTGGAAGAGAGACTGTGTGATACTGCAGGTAGCTTGAGACGTGCCAGTGGCTCTCTGAGACTGTTTGGAAGAAAGACTGTGATGCTGCAGGTAGCTTGAGACGTGCCAGTGGCTCTCTGAGACTGTTTGGAAGAGAGACTGTGTGATACTTCTGGCAGCTTGAGACGTGCCAGAGGCTCTCTGAGACTGTTTGGAAGAGAGACTGTGTGATACTGCTGGCAGCAGTAGGAGTAGGAAGACACGCACAGTTAGCCTAGCTTACCGTCAGTCATTGGAAGTAGGTTCCTCCATTAGCCTAGTTCCCAACGTCTTCCTACTCCTACTGCATGCACAGAGAAAAACAAGGTATGTATCTTCTTGTCTAACTCCAGGGTAGATGGCAAATAAGCTAATTTCCCAAAATGTTGGAGTTTTCCTTTAACCTGAGGGGAAGGGAAGACTGTAGTGTTGTCAATGGTGAGGGGAAAACTGTGGGATTAACCAATGAGTTTATCACTGTTTAGTTTTAGGTAGTTGACTGTGAAGTTAACCATACATTTATTTCTTGTAAACATTCAGTAAGGGAAGTGGTAGCTGGTAGCCTGATGGTGGTAGCTGAGCAGGTGAAGCCTGGGCCTGGCCTGATGGTGGTAGCTGAGCAGGTGAAGCCTGGGCCTGGATTGATGGTGGTAGCTGAGCAGGTGAAGCCTGGGCCTGGCCTGATGGTGGTAGCTGAGCAGGTGAAGCCTGGGCCTGGCCTGATGGTGGTAGCTGAGCAGGTGAAGCCTGGGCCTGGCCTGATTGTGGTAGCTGAGCAGGTGAAGCATGGGCCTGGCCTGATGGTGGTAGCTGAGCAGGTGAAGCTTGGGCCTGGACTGATGGTGGTAGCTGAGCAAGTGAAGCCTGGGCCTGGACTGATGGTGGTAGCTGAGCAGGTGAAGCCTGGGCCTGGACTGATGGTGGTAGCTGAGGCTGCTGGAGCCAAGTAGTTTTCACATACAAGGAATTTGCTTTGGTCTTTTTCGGTGCAACATTAGATAATAAAATAAAAAGGTGGAGTAAAATAAAATGAAATATCAACTAAGTTAAGTTAGAAGCACAATATAATATAATTCTGAAATGAAAAAAATAGGCCAGGGCTGTTCAACTGTAAAATAAAGAGGTGGAATACTCTGGAACACTGTTGTCAGGACCGCTCCATTGTCTTTCAAAGCGGCAGTAGAACTCATTCAGGTTGTTGGCTAGACTTGATTGATTGAAAACTTTATTAACAGATTGCAAAATGGGTACAATACATACGGCGCAATACAAACAACTGCTAAGAGGATGCAGACCAGAAAAATACTTTCGTCTTGTTTACACCATGGTCCCCCATTTTCAATTAATCAAGACATGTATGACATACATGACATACAGATATACAGTACTGTTTCATCAAGACATTTATGACATACAAGACATACAAATATACAGTACTGTTTAAAATAAGGGGAAGAAACTGTACATTGGAGGGAGTTCGGGGGGGGGGGGGTTTGGACATTTACCGGGGCCAGTTTCTAATTGCAGCCACCCGTAGGTGCTCTTTGAGAGCGGTTTTGAAGGAGGGTACATTCACATTATTTTACGGCTGTGGGTAGGGCGTTCCACATTGTTGTGGCATAATTGCAAAATGTGTTTAGTCCCTTGTTTGAGCCGAATCTGGGTTGAACATGATTTGTGGAACTCCCTCTGGTGTTGTGGTCATGGAATTCACTGACATTTGGGAAGTATTTCGACATGTACATGGATATCTTAGTGGTGTAGTGTATCTTGTAGACCAGGCCCATTGCAAGTTGCTGTACTCTGTCGTCTACTCTAATCCATCCTAGGTTGTCAAAATGGGCAGGGGTAAGGTGGGTTTTAGGAGTAAGGTCAAGCAGTAGTCTGACCAGTTTGTTTTGTGATATTTGTAGTCTTTGAGGTGCTTTGGTACCATGAGGTGCAAGCATAGCCGTAGTACCCTTGAATGAGTGCTCCTGTTAGAGTCTTCAAGGTATTCTTGTTTACCAGAGAGGAGATCCGGTACAAGAATCTTGTTCGTTGGTTGACTTTTTGATTACATTGGTTGCCATTTTGTCACAGGAAAGATTTTCCTCTAGGATGGAATAGGGCTGGGCGATAAAACGATAATTATCGCGATATATTTTAACTCATTGGGCGCCATTGACGAGAAAAGTCGGGTTAACTCGCCATTGCTTGAGCACCAATCACAAGAAAAGTCGGGTTTTAATCGTTATTTATTTTATTCGCTATTGCCATTCATAATTCATCGGGGCAGCCTGTGCATACTGTTCTGAATGTGTCTGAGCTGGCAGATCAATACCGCCCTCTAACGCCTTCGGCCACTATTGCACTCCATTTGAAATTATGTAGTTTGTTTTCTGGGCTGAGCTGAGCCGTGCGGGCGGGGTTTAAATACTCTGGCGAGGCAAGCGCTTACAACGATGCATGAACTAGGCTGCCCCCCGCCCTCGTTCATATGCAATGCCGGATAACGTGGGACGGACCTCCGCGACCAGTACTTGGAATGGCGATCAGATAATTGGATACATTTTTTTTGTATTACATCAGAGACAAGGTAAGGACACTACAGTATATCCAATCTAGCGTTGATCTGATATTTTTTTCTCCCGCGATCGAAGCAGTCTGTGTGGACTGTGTGTGTGCGGTTTACCGCTCCAAGCCCCATTTCATGTGTGCATGAGGAGACATAATAACGATAATCTAGCGTTATTTTCAGAACGATTCATAAATAAAGCAACAAATAGCACGATTTCTAAGGAAATACATTGAAGCGCGGTTTGCTCGAGTTTCTTGAGATTAGACAGAACGCTCTGGAAATATAATCATATTCATCACGGTATTAAACGGAAATGTATGTATGAAAAAATTATCTGTTTCATGCATGTTGACTGGAAGAAACTCACTGACAATCGACGGGTGTATTAGATCCATAGCTATAATATTTCATATTGTTTTAGCACTCGCAAGTTTGGCTTTCTCCCCATTGAACAAAGCGATGGCATTCTACCCAAAAGGTAGACAACAACCCCTAGCGCTGAATGAGTTAATAATCGATATCGACCGATAATAAACTTTTTTAATATTTTTTATTTTTGTGACCTGCAACAGGGCAGCTTTAAAACTAAATACAGAGACAGTGGACAGACTTGTCTTTCTTGCCTGCAACTTAAAGTAATGGCTTTGCTTGTCCAAATGACAATACTGACCAAATTGAGATATATTTTTCTCTTTTATTTATCTGGTTTGCTTTCTAATTTTAAATACAGTTTGAAACTGTCTGTACACAGTAGGCTATGTGTGCTAGCAGAGCTAGTCTCCAGTCACAAGTCACGGTGCACCAAAAAAGTGCCAAAAGATAGAAAAGAAACTAGCAGAGCCAGAACTGTTCAACTCCCCTGGAGCCACAGCCAGCAGAGAAGCCTGTTTACTTTTTCTTTCAAACCAGCTGCAGCCTTTGAACTGGAGTGTGAGGGGCTGTAACACTAAAGATGGCGGCAATGACAAAGAATTGCTGCAAAATAAACTAATTATCGATATCGAGTGATATGATAACATTATCATATCATTATCGTGATACAATTTTTGGCCATATCGCCCAGCCCTAGGATGGAACCCAGGTAGGTAATTTCATCTTTCCTTGTGACAATATTGTCACCCACTGTAACAGAGAAGCTGTTAGCCTTGCTGAGTTTGTTATAAAATTTGTATCCAAAGAGAATGGACTCTATTTTACCCAGGTTTAATGATAGTTTGTTATCAGTGAGCCAGGTACAGATTCTGCCGAGTTCAGAGCTGAGAGCTTTTTCAACCTGCAACTTGTCTCAGCAGGGCTGAGTCGTCCGTGAACAGGAATAAGTTGCAGTCACAAGCTGATGACATGTAATTTGCATAAATTAGGAACAGTAACGGTCCTAGTATGCTTCCTTGTGGAACACCACAGCTCACTGGGAGGGGGGGGGGCAGTGTACTGTTCACCTCCACCATCTGTTCTCTCCCCTCCAGGTAGGATTGCATCCAGCTCACTGATGAACTATCAAAACTAGGGATGCTCGATATTGGCTTTTTTACCGATACCGATATACCGATATTGTCTCTTGTTGTGGAATTAACACAACATTATGCATACTTTTGACAATAAATAAAATTAGAATTTGTTCTTACTTGCTTGCCTGGGTGAATAAAGGTTATAGAAATGTAAAAAATTTAAATAATTATATATATATATATTTTTTTTTAAACCGATACCAATATTTTCCGATATCAATTTTAATGCCGATATTTAATGCCGATATTTTAACTCTGGTGGTTCTTAGGGGGGCCATGTTGTTTAGTATTGATGAGAATTTAGTTTTGAATCCAAGCCATGTTTCTTCAACTAGTGTACCACTGAGTTTATCTGACCAGTCTAGGCTCTCCAGTTCTTGGTTAAAGGCCTCACTAGAGTAGGTTTTGAGGTCCCCAGATGTGACTGTTTTGTGACAAACCAGCCTTTTGTTTTAGCTTTTTGCGGGTACAGAATATCATATAATGATCGTGGAACTGACAATCGGGGAATTTAACCATTGTTGACATTGTTTTTTTGTGTTAATTTTAAAGAATGGAAAGTTTAGTGCTGGTTGAGCATATGCATACTTTGTGTTGATGGCCTTTGTCTATAATGTGGCCAGAAAAATAGGTGGAGAGGTTTAATAATTTTGTTTGTTTGCACGAAGTTAATACTTTGACAAATGTAGCCTATATTTTTCAGTCAGTTCGTTCTTTGTGTGCAAAACATCATTATAATTTTTTTTATGATCTTTCCCCCCCTTCTTTTTCCGTTTTTCTCCCCTTCCAATGTTAGTCGTTATGCCAATTCCCAATCCCCTTCCTGGTCGTTGCGCACTCTACCCCCTACCGTCAGTCAGGGAGGGCGGAGACTATCACATGCTTCCTCCGACACATGTGTACCCAGCCCACATCTTTTTTTTACATGGCAGCGCGGACTCTCACTGAGAGAGTGTAATGTGTGGAAGGTCACACTACCTCTCTTAAATCCTTCCCTCGCTGTGCAGGCGCCCCGACCGAACTGTAGGAGTCGCTGTCCACAACGACCCAGACCCACCCACCGGCTTCTCTCCCGCTGATTGCCAATCGAGCCAGTATGACGGCCGGCCAAGCCTGAACCAACGCTGACAGCTGGATTCGATACCAGTGTCTCTTGCGTTGGTGACAAGCGCCTTGTCCACTGCGCCACCCAGCCGCCTGCCAAACATTATTTAAGGCAAACCGCTGTAAACCTTTTTTTTACCAAATAAATGCGAAGCATGTTTAAATTGCTGTACCAAAATCTCTCCTAGCTCTAACCGGTCACTGTCAAAATGATGTGCCTGATGTCAAACTGTCTTATTCTTTCAGTTTTTGCATGACTACGTCCTTGAGAATAACTGAAAAGTTGGATTATTTTTAGGCTATATATCTTATGCTGATGGTATTTTGGAGTGTTAAATAATATTTTAATTAAAGACAACGCATACCAAACCAAAAACAGCGACCCCAAAACCGTGAAACGAACTGAACTGTGGATTTTGTGAACCGTTCCACCCCTAGTAATTGGTCAAGCTAACAATCCATAAGTATTTCAGATATCCATAGTTCCCTTGTTTAGTTTGGAGAACCTCAAGTCGCACTCCATTTGTTTACATTTTCACCTCCTGACACCATCTGATCAACCTCCAAGTTGTGATTGACAGCGTGATGAGGACATGTCCTCACTATTAAATAGGCTAATTTTGTAGCCAAGCAGTAATTAATTGAAAGCACTTGTGTTTTTATTCTCAGTTGCAGAGTTTCACCTAATGCTGACAAGTTATCTACTGTATCTTTATGTTTGTTACTCATATTATTATTCCTCCCTCCAGACCCCCCACAGCTCCCTGTGTGTAAAGAGGAGGTTCCCCCTGAGCAGCAGGAGAGGAGCCCGAATCTGAGCCAGGAGGAGTCAGAGCCCCTACAGATGAAAGAGGAACAGGATGAACTCTGGAGCAGTCAGGAGGGAGAGCAGCTTCAAGGTCTGGAGGAAGCTGATATCATCAAGTTCACATTCCATCCTGTCTCTGTGAAGAGTGAACATGATGAAGAGAAACCTCAGTCCTCATGGTTTAACCAAACCCAGGACCCAGAGTCCCTACAGATCAAAGAGGAACAGGAGAAAGAGAAACCTCAGTCCTCATGGTTTAACCAAACCCAGGACCCAGAGTCCCTACAGATCAAAGAGGAACAGGAGGAGAAGAAACCTCAGTCCTCATGGTTTAACCAAACCCAGGACACAGAGTCCCTACAGATCAAAGAGGAACAGGAGGAAGAGAAACCTCAGTCCTCATGGTTTAACCAAACCCAGGACCCAGAGTCCCTACAGATCAAAGAGGAACAGGAGGAAGAGAAACCTCAGTCCTCATGGTTTAACCAAACCCAGGACCCAGAGTCCCTACAGATCAAAGAGGAACAGGAGGAAGAGAAACCTCAGTCCTCATGGTTTAACCAAACCCAGGACCCAGAGTCCCTACAGATCAAAGAGGAACAGGAGGAAGAGAAACATCAGTCATCATGGTTTAACCAAACCCAGGACACAGAGTCCCTACAGATCAAAGAGGAACAGGAGGAAGAGAAACCTCAGTCCTCATGGTTTAACCAAACCCAGGACCCAGAGTCCCTACAGATCAAAGAGGAACAGGAGGAAGAGAAACCTCAGTCCTCATGGTTTAACCAAACCCAGGACCCAGAGTCCCTACAGATCAAAGAGGAACAGGAGGACGAGAAACCTCAGTCCTCATGGTTTAACCAAACCCAGGACCCAGAGTCCCTACAGATCAAAGAGGAACAGGAGGATGAGAAACCTCAGTCCTCATGGTTTAACCAAACCCAGGACCCAGAGTCCCTACAGATTAAAGAGGAACAGGAGGAACTCTCGACCAGTCAGGAGGGAGAGCAGCTTCAAGGTCTGGAGGAGGCTGATATCATAAAGTTCACATTCCATCCTGTCTCTGTGAAGAGTGAACATGATGAAGAGAAACCTCAGTCCTCATGGTTTAACCAAACCCAGGACCCAGAGTCCATACAGATTAAAGATGAACAGGAGGAACTATTTCAAGATCTAGAGGAGGCTGATGGCTCCAAAATGACTTTACACCCAGAGCGCCTACAGATTAAAGATGAACTACATCAAGGGCTGGAAGAAGCTGGTGGCTCAGAGATCACAGGACACCCAGTGAAATGTGAAGATGGTCAAGAGAACACTCAGCCCGTCCAGCCTCTTCAAACCCGTAGGGAGAGAAACAGAGACGCTTACTCTTTACCCAGCACCTCAACTAAAAGGATGAAAATAGAACCTGATGGAGAGATTGAACTACAGACAAGACTCTTGGAAATCCCACTCAAGAGATTGTCAACGGTAAGATGGGGAAGAAAATGTTTCAATTGTGAGTTGTTTTGCAAAATCTATTTGCAGATTTTATTAATGGTTGCAAAATTTTTCAATTCAAATGAATTTAGGTATATGAGTAAATCAATGAATATACATTATACATAAGTTTAACACTTTCGGCGCCAACAGCAGAGGGCGGTGTGGCCCTTTAGCGCCAGTGCTTTATCCAATGTAGCATAGGACTTATTTGCGAGTGCTTAAAATATATCAAATATAATAGCAATAGATCTAAATAACACGGTGATCGTCAATGAGTTGCTTCCAGTCAACATGCATGAAACAGATAATTTTTTCATACATTTCCGTTTTATACCGTGATGAATATCAATATATTTCTAGAGCGTTCTGTCTCATCTCAATAAACTCCAGCAAATCGAGCTTCAATGTATTTCATTAGAAATCGTGCCATTTGTCGCTTGATTTATTTTCAAATAAACGCTAGATTATCGATATTATATGTGTCCTCATGCACAAACAGAAGCGGGGTCTGAAAAATCGCTTCTCCGTACTTTGGTAGGCGCGAACCTCACACACACACACACACACACACGCTCTGATGGCGGTGAAAGGAACATCTCATTAATCCAAGATTCGTAACATAAAGTCCTTACCTCACATCTGATGTCCTGCAAAAAGATTAATCCAATTCCTGATCGCCATTCCAAATATTGATCGCGTTTATTGATCCAACGTTATATATCCAAAACACATAATCCACGCTGCTCCGAGTGTCCCAGTCAATGTGTTATAAGGATACTGCATGCCCGAGAAGGAAAACCTGGACCGGACTTCTTAGATTGATGCACAACCCCAGCCAGAGGGATTCCAATGATGTGCAATACCATCCGGGAGACGATAGGCGGCGGTATTTGCCCTTTGCAAGCTCAGACCCATTCCCAATGATAACGTCCGGCTAGATGGATGAAGAATTTATGGATATAGCGAATAAAAGAAATATCGATTAAAACCCGAGATTTCTCGGGTTTGGCGCCCAGAGCATGGCGAGTTAACCCGGACTATCTCGGGTTTGGCCTCCAAAAGGTTAAGCAGCAAAATACTGTATTAGCTACTACACAGACCAACAGATCAATGAAATATTTAACAAAGTGCAGCAATTTTAGGAATAATAATATATATATATATATATATATATATATATATATATATATATATATATATATATATATATATATATATATAGTAGTAGTAGTAGTAGTAGTAGTAGTAGTAGTAGTAGTAGTAGTAGTAGTAGTAGTAGTAGTAGTAGTAGTAGTAGTAGTAGTAGTAGTAGTTTATTCAGTCATCTCACAAAATACACCATCATTTAACAATATTTTATTTTACAGTGACTGAAAAGGTACAGATTGAAGCATAATGCTTATATATGCCTGTCCTATATTCTTAACACAATTAAGACTCGAAAACAGTATTCTAAAAGAAAATAGCAAAAAACAGTATTATTCACCAAAAATAACTTTACAAACCATTTTCTTAAAAACCAAAAGCAAATTACTCATTCTTAACTGTATATCAGCATTGTTCCACAAGTTAACCACAATAATAGAAATACACCACCTTTTAATCCCTTTCTTAGCTTTTTGAACAGTACATTTACAAATATCTCTCAAATCACATTTTCTTTCATGTATTGAAAAAAACCTTTGCACCCCGTCTGGGAGTATCTTTGCTTTAGCTCTGTACATTATTTGCATAGTTTTATAATAAACCAAATCATTACATTTCATAATATAAGACTTTATCAACAATGGATTTGTGTGTTCATAGTAACCAGTAGAGTTGTTCCGATACCAATACCAGTATCGGAAATGCCTCCGATACAGCCTAAAATGCTGGTATCGGTATCGGCGAGTACACCGAAAGTCTAGCCTCCGATCCCATATGATGTCATTTATCTCCTGCGGAGAGTGAGGATTATAAAATGAACTTGTTTTAAAGTGTGATGCTGTTTGTCATTTTAACAGCAGATACACTTTCTTAAATTCCATTGTCCCGACAGAGCGGTGTGACGGGGAGCTCAGATGTGTTTCGCTTGCTGGTGTTATTATACCGTAGCATTAACAGCTGAAAAGCTAGCTAGTTGGAACAACATCTGCTTTAACGTTACATCAAATCAGATGATCGCCTGTCCTTTCTCCAGGACCTGACACTGGCCGTCTATCAACCATAATGCACCGACAGTGAATCGTATTTAAGTCAAGTAGCTACTGACTAGCGTTAGCTGACTAACGGTATCAAATGTCAATGTGAAAACCTTGCGGGGAAGACGAGCTAGGTCAGCTAGCTTAGCTTGATTATGGTACCTTGGCTAAAGTTGGTGCTATTCATAATCCAGCAATAATGGCTGCAGACCTGCAAGCAAAGTACAGCAAGTTCCAAGTGCCAAAGGATAAGAGTCTGAGGCGGAGTCTCAAAAGAGAATGTTGAATATTTATTTTGCATCAAAAATCACAACATAAACGTTACTACTAGCCAGAGCCTTTGCTACTAGCTAACTGAACCGGAGCAGCAAGTGCAACAGCGTATAACGTCCGTGCGGAACCAATGTCCCAACAACCGTTCCGTGGGTGAACTCATTGAGCATAGTTGTCAATTAATGATACTAATACTAATCTATACAATCACCTGTTGTTGAATAAATACCATTACTTTCTAGTTATTACTAAAAAACAGTATATATAAAACAGTATCTGTAGCTGTTAAACATTTGATCTCAGAAACTCACATATTTTTTACTCGATATCCCCCTCTATTTCTTTTCGATTACCAAAAACCATAAATTTTGTTTTCTTAATATTGAGAGACAATTTATTAAAGGGGAGATGAAGCATTGAACAATGTGATCCTAGTTTGTTTGTTGTGTACCTTGTGTAAGACAGGGTCCTATAATCAAATGTGAAATCTTGCTTATTTGTCTGAAAAATCTAATATAATTTCCCTGTTTTCGCCATGGGCGGCGGCATTTTAGAAGGTGACGTCACAGTGTTGGTTTGGTCTGGCTCCTAGTATACACTGCTGGTTAGCTGCCTATAGTAAACATGGATTGTCGGGTCAGTCAGTAAATAAAATGTTGCCTACCAAACAACGGGACCGCGGTGGTTCTTTTTGTATTGCTCCTGGCTGTTCAAACAAATTTTACCGTGTGAAAGAGAGAGAAAAGATGGTTCATTTCCACAAACTACCAGTGAAAAAAACAGTGTTGTTGGCACGTTGGCTGGCTGCACTCAAGCGGCGCGATCAGCCTGTTGGACAGGGAATGAAGATCTGCAGCGAACACTTCATTGCCTCGGATTATGTTGTTGGGGGTGGGAGGTTTGTCCAGAAGACCACTAATCAGCTGAAGCCCGATGCGGTTCCCTCGGTCTTCGACAGACAGACCGGCCCAGGCAGTTCAACCAGCGTCGCGGAGCATTTAGCCTGCTGGCTACCTAGCTCCAGTTCAACCAGCGTTGCGGGGCATTTAGCCTGCTGGCTACCTAGCTCCAGTTCAACCAGCGTCATGGAGCATTTAGCCTGCTGGCTACCTAGCTCCAGTTCAACCAGCGTCGCGGTGCATTTAGCCTGCTGGCTACCTAGCTCCAGTTCAACCAGCGTCGCGGAGCATTTAGCCTGCTGGCTACCTAGCTCCAGTTCAACCAGCGCCGTGGAGCATTTAGCCTGCTGGCTACCTAGCTCCAGTTCAACCAGCGTTGCAGGGCATTTAGCCTGCTGGCTACCTAGCTCCAGTTCAACCAGTGTCGCAGAGCATTTAGCATGCTGGCTACCTAGCTCCAGGTCAACCAGCGTCCCGGAGCATTTAGCCTGCTGGCTACCTAGCTCCAGTTCAACCAGCGTCGCGGGGCATTTAGCCTGCTGGCTACCTAGCTCCAGTTCAACCAGCGTCGCGGAGCATTTAGCATGCTGGCTACCTAGCCGGGATTCAAAGCCAACTAGCCGGCTAACCCAGCTTGCTAAATGCTGCATGTAGCTAGTTAGCTGAACCGTAGCTAGGTAGCCAGCAGGCTAAATGCCCTGCGACGCTGGTTGAACTGTAGCTAGGTAGCCAGGTAGCTAAATGCCCCACGACGCTGGTTGAACTGGAGCTAGGTAGCCAGGTAGCTAAATGCTCCGCGACGCTGGTTGAACTGGAGCTAGGTAGCCAGGTAGCTAAATGCTCCGCGACGCTGGTTGAACTGGAGCTAGGTAGCCAGCAGGCTAAATGCCCTGTGACGCTGGTTGAACTGGAGCTAGGTAGCCAGGTAGCTAAATGCCCCGCGACGCTGGTTGAACTGGAGCTAGGTAGCCAGGTAGCTAAATGCTCCGCGACGCTGGTTGAACTGGAGCTAGGTAGCCAGGTAGCTAAATGCTCTGCGACGCTGGTTGAACTGCCTGCGCCGGTCTGTCTGTCGAAGACCGAGGGAACCGCATCGGGCTTCAGCTGATTAGTGGTCTTCTGGACAAACCTCCCACCATCAACAACATAATCTGAGGCAATGAATTGTTCGCTGCAGATCTTCATTCCCTGTCCAACAGGCTGATCGCGCCGCTTGAGTGCAGCCAGCCAACGTGCCAACAACACTGTTTTTTTCACTGGTAGTTTGTGGAAATGAACCAACTTTCCTCTCTCTTTCACACAGTAAAATTAGTTTGAACAGCCAGGAGCAATACAAAAAGAACCATCACGGTCCGGTTGTTTGTTAGGCAACATTTAATTTACTGACTGACCCGACAATCCATGTTTACTATAGGCAGCTAACCAGCAGTGTATACTAGGAGCCACACCAAACCAACACTGTGACGTCAGCAACAAAATGGCAACGCACATGTTCATAAATGCTACATAAATGGACATAACAATAGAAACACCTTATTTTTATAACGTGATTTTTTCTGTGGTTTATCTGAATACTAATTTGATGCTATGACTATGTTTATATCGCTATGCTTCATCTCTCCTTTAACATCAAACCATGTTTTGAGAATTTCAAGCTCTCTTTCAATAGCAAACAAAAGTTCATTTAAATGACCTCCTGAGCAATATAAATTTGTATCATCTGCAAAAATAACAAACTTTAACAGTTCAGCAACATTGCACATATCATTAATATAAAGTATAAAAAAGTTTTGGACCTATCACAGATCCCTGGGGTACTCCACAGGTGACCTTCCTAAATCCTAAGTGTCATTAATTTGCACACATTGCTGTCTGTTTTCCAAGTAGCTCTTCAGCCAAGAGTTAGCTATACCTCGTATCCCATACTTCTCCAGTTTTCTCACTAATATGCTGTGATCTATTGTATTAAAAGCCTTCTGTAGGTCAATATAAATACCAATAGAACACTTGTCATTGTCAACTGCTTTAGTTATTTCTTCTACCATCTCCATCACTGCATATGTAGTAGTTATATTTCCCCTAAACCCATACTGGTGTTCACTCAGTATTTTGTATTTGCCAATGAAAAGATCCAGTTGTTTCACAAATAATTTCTCTAATATTTTTTTAATTGAGGAAAGGTGCAAAGGACCTTTTGTAAACTCAAGCACTTTCGAGGTAAAAGTAACGCAGTACTTGCAAGTACATTCCAGAACAGTTGACCGTTGCAAAAAATATCAACAAACCAGACTAAGAAAAAAAGTTATTTGCGAGTTATTATACTTTATACTTATAGAACATGCTGTCTGGTCTCCTTTGAAAGGTAACATTATTACATAATAAAGAAAAATCATCATGTGATTAAATGCATCAATTTTTTTAACTTTGAATTCTTTCTGTAGTTAATTAATCTAAATTAATGCGATAAAGTCCCAGCCCTAGATATTATATAAACTTTTACATGATAAAAATATAGATATACTGTATACAAAAAAATATAATAATAAATGCTTAACTAAGCTTGCCTAGTCTCTTTTTTGGCTGGTCTTGCTTAACCAAGCTTGCCATGTCTTGCTCTTGGCTGGGTCTTGCTTAACTAGACTTGCCTAGTCTTGTTTCTGGCTGGGCATTGCTTAACTAGACTTGCCTAGTCTTGTTCCTGGCTGGGTCTTGCTTAACTGGACTTGCCTAGTCTTGTTCCTGGCTGAGTTGCCTACTGAGAGAGAGAGAGAGAGAGAGAGAGAGAGAGAGAGAGAGAGAGAGAGAGAGAGAGAGAGAGAGAGAGAGAGAGAGAGAGAGAGAGAGAGAGAGAGAGAGAGAGAGAGAGAGAGAGAGAGAGAGAGAGAGAGAGAGACCCTCTAACCTAATCTAAGTTTGCACTGCTGATTAAAGTAGACACTTTGATAGTGGGATGTACCTTTTTTAACAAATCTCAGACCAAAACCCTGCTCAGACTAGTGTGAGTAAAACCAAAACCCTGCTCAGAGCTTTTCTAGACACTCCTAACACTTTACAGTGTAGGAGGTAAATGGCTCCTTCACCACTGGGTATCACCCAACCTTGGGCTACAGGCTCAATGGCTACAAGACACTGGCACCAGGCACACATCACACTACACAATGGCTGAAAGGCTCAGGAAACAAGGATTGATACCAACCAATTAAGGGAAAGTGATGATAGGGTGGCCTTGATGTCAGAGAGCTGGTGGGACCAGGTGGGTTTGCAGGACTGGAGTTTTGAGAGAAACTTTGGTCTTGGTTGACCAGGTGGAGAATGTCAGTCTGTTTGACACTGTGGTCTTGGTTGACCAGGTGGAGAACATTAGAGAGTCTGTTTGACACTGGTCTTGGTTGATCAGGTAGAGAGCATTAATATTAATAATAATAATAATAATAATAATAATAATAATAATAATAATAATAATAATAATAATAATAATAATAATAATAATAATAATAATAATAATAATAATAATAATAATAATAATAATAATAATAATAATAATAATAATAATGATCTTTATTTGTATAGCACCTTTCATACAAGAATTGCAGCTCAAAGTGCTTCACAACAGAAAAAAGATGGGGACACAAAATGAGCACATAAAGTGCAGACATATAAAATCACAGTTTTTCACTGTGAATCCCAATAGGCCACCTTGTTTATAGTTTACTCATCCATCTTATTTGCCAAAGACCTCACGTTACCCATGATGACGGAAGGGAGATATGGTTTGTATCGCCTTCTCTCTCCGTGCTTCAGCCCTCTTCTGTCTCGCACGTCACCCACTTCCTTGACATCCACGAAAGCCACCATTAGTCCTTTTCAGCTCATCCGGGACTGTGTTAGTTAAGTCCAGGTTGGTTAGCTGGCTGTGGAGCGCCGGCTGGTTGCGTAGCGACAACAGCTGACCTCTCATGTAAACAAAGAACCCGGACGCTCTGATTAGCTGTTGTCGGCTCACAAACTTGAAAAGTAATTCCACCATCAGCCAGACGGACAAAAACTCTTCTTGCGTGTTTAGAAGGGCATAACTTAAATAAAAAGGACTTGTGTCCAGGTAAAAAATACAATAGAAACGTAGAATTAGATGAAAAGTACAGAAACAGGTAGAGCGATCTGCAGCAGTGGCCGTCTCAGGCGACGCATGCGCACAAATGTCATTGTCCACAATCTGGAAATATGTCTTTTGTCTCATCTTTGAATAAACAAACAACAACAATGACAGCAGACATTATATATACATAAATCAGTAATGGAGACGTAGAACGTAGGAATACAATATATCAACAAGGACCAGGTCTAATGATTAATTTAATGTTTTTTTAAATGTTTCAGTTTGCCCTAGGTAGTCTGTAACGACTATCAGAGGGCAACAGTTCGAACTCCCCATAGAGTCGGTGAAAGGGGTCACCCACAATCTTCCTAGCTTTGTTCCTAAGCACTTCGTTGTAGATGTAGCTTGGCTGTTTTTGCAGCTTCCCTATGGTTTTAGAGGGCAAATTCACTATCCTCTGCAACTTATTTCTTCCTTATGTTCAGATTGCCTTACCACATGGCCATGTTAAAGGTTAAGATTCCCTCCACTAGGTTCTTATAAACTGTTTCTATAATTGACTTACTTACACAAAAGTAAAAAAAAGAAAGTAAAGGAGATGGTCCCCTGGGTTCTCCTGTGTTGAGCGTAGTGACATCAGATAGACTTCCATTAACACGGACCCATTGAGGGCGGTCAGAGAGGAAGTCTCTGATCAGATGGATGATATCTCCATTTACCCCTGTGTCAATACGTCTCTGTATGAGAGTGTGTATCTGCATGGTGTTAAAAGCAGATGTGAAATCTATATATATATAAATCTATACATGTTAGTTAGCCTGTTAAGCCGTAATAGAGACCGTATTAGATCCCCAATTATCATATCATGGGGTATCATTGGAAAGCCACACTCATTGGCTACAACCCTGTCCAAAGATATTCGAGATTGCCAAATGATTGACGGAGCTAGAGCCCCGGCATTGGGGGGTGGTAATGTGTACCTTTGCATACTTTGGCGCACGCCTCATAGGGCTGGGCGATATGACGATATTATATAAATATCGGGTACTGTTCATTAACGATACACTTTTTAAACGTATCGTGGATATCGTGATGTTTTGG